>NC_092735.1:37547166-37629699 GCF_047496885.1 Scyliorhinus torazame
AGCGGAGCCAGATGCAAGGACTAACCCAGGGCTCAGCCTGGAAACCAGGACATTGGTTTCCAACCAGAAGAGATGGTCTGAAGATTGGAGAAGAATGCAACTGTTAACACAAAGCCCTCTGCAACCTGGAATATTCTCACAGCAGCATGTTGGAGCGCACTGAGAGATTATAAACATTGTGCCCAAATGGCTGAACTTCAGGGAAAGAAGTACTGATTTCAGTCTTAAAAGTGTTAGACTGACAAGAGGAAAGTGTCCTTAAAGGATTGTAACATGCTACTGAGTATATACTTTCTACTTCTTGGATGTGACTGTGACGAAGTTCCGCAACCAACAACTATCGTTTATATTTGATTTAAGTCTTACTGAGTCCTGAAGACACTTGGATGTTGCAGCTCAGAAGTCTTAATATGACTATAAGATGCCTGGAACGTGAACCAAGATCGAGGTGTACTTTTTCTTGAGATTTGATCACGTTTCAGGCAGTTCATCTTGTCAAACTGAAAATGAACTGTGTCCCCTGGAAAGGCGATAAGTTAAAAGTGGACTCTGATGCTCCGGTACCCGCTCTGATTTACCACGAGAAACAGAGGAGAGAGCTGTGTGCACTTCATGCCCTCAACAATGTCTTCCAGGATGGGAGAGCATTCACAAGAGACAGCCTACAGGAGATTTTTCAGAGGTACCTGAAGCAGAGTGTCATTGTATCACGTTGTAGCATATATTACATTGTGGAGTTGCTGGGGAGCACAGTTGTTTGGGTAAGGCCATTGTCAGATGTGGCTCAGTTGGTCGCACTCGCTCACGTCGAATCAGAAGGTTGTAGATTCAAGTCCTGCTCCAGAGGCTTCAGCACACACTCCAGGTTGACACTCCAGTGCAGTTCTGAGCGAGCACTGCATTGCTGGAGGTCCTGTGTTTACAGATGAGACATTATGACAGTGCCTCCATCTGCCCTCTTGGGTGGCATTAAACAATCCTGTCGTCACGATTTAGAGTGGAGCAGGAGAGTTCGTCAATTCATCCCGCTACACTTCAGTGATATTTCACTGGCTGCAAAGAGCTGTGAGGTTACAAAAGGTACTAGAGAAATGCAAGTCTCTCTCTTCCAGCTCACACAATTGTTCCTAATGATGCTGCAGTGCTCGAAGTGACTCCGGAGTTATCGGACTGAAAGAGGCCATTTGATCCTTTGTGTCCGAGCTGTCACCGTTTCAACTACCGAATTCAACCTAATTTTCTCTGAATACTCCTTTTAATATTTGTATCGATTTCCCTTTTTAAATGATCTCATAGGCTTTCTTTCAATAGCCAGTAGTTCTAATTATGTTAAAAGTATTCTGTGCCTCCTTGTGGCTGATTCATCACCACATCAATTTTATTTTACCTTCAACATCGAACAACATCCTAAGGTGCCTCAGAGGAATAATTAGAAAGAGTTCGCTCTACCTTTGCCCTCCTCTGCCCTCCCCCTTTCTGCGCTCTCCCCTTTCTGCACTCTTCCATACACATACACACACACACTCTCTCTCTCTCTCTCTCTCTCTCTCTCTCTCTCTCTCTCAATCGCTCTCTCTCGCTCACTTTTCTTTCTTTTTCTTACTCCCATTTGTTTATTTTATGTAATCTCTGTGGTCCAGGACGTTAACATCTACCATTGTGTTCTGGATGTTTTTTATAGTTTAAGGGTGTGAGGACTGAGAATATTACCCACCCACATCAATTTTACTGATATCCTGCTGCTGATCAACCATGATGTAGCAGACGAGGGGCTGAATGGCCTCCCATGTTGACAATACTGTGATATTTTGCTGAGCATCTGGTGTGACACTTTAATTGGAAGAATTCTTGAATAATGTAGGTGTTTTTATCCCACACTTAGACTGAATCCCGGTGATTTATCCTTGTGCTGATTCTCTGATGTATCATGCCCTTACCTTGTTGATCATCAAAACATTGCGCCCAAGGGGTCACGCGATGTGAGCGCGGGAGCGGCTGCGTTTTCGTGCAGCAGGATAAAGTAAAGGATTACATTTTGTATTTCTCTCTTGGGATATATATGTCTTGCACTATGTTTCTGGAGAATCCTGATTGGTGTTCTGCAAAGAGGAGCAGTGATAAATTGCCAAAAGTCTTGTTTGACCGCGGTGGTTGGAGTGGGCTGGGCTGGGGCCCAGCTTACAGTGGCGTCCGGATGATGGCCGCCATTGAGAGTGGCTGTTCTCGATGAAGATCTCAGCTCTTCATCTTTAAAGCTCACTTTGCAAGGTATCCTTGGGTGAATGGTGGAGACGCACAAGAGAGTCCTTGCACCCAGAAGAGCACTTTCCCCGGTAGGGGGCCGGCCTTCAAGACGCTGAGCTCCTGCTGCATGTCATGTCGTCCACCCTGACAGGTTTGGGAGGTAGGGGCCGGGCAAGGTGTGCCCATGAGGTCGGGCCCTGGCGAAATGTGGGAGGCGAGTTCCCGATTGAGTTTGAAGATTAGCTGCCGTGCTTTAGTAATCTTGATTTGGAGGCTGGATGCATCGGGTTCGACGGAGAGCAGCATCTCCGCTCTTCGGGGCCTGGGTCCGGTTGGGACCCCAGACTCCTGGCCCTATATTATCCTAACCTTGATGCTTGTTGCGAGGGATTGGAGGTTGCAGAGCGGGTCGAGTCATCCACCCTCCTGGCCAGGGCCTAGGCTGTGGGTTGCTTGGATGCCGGAGCGACAGCTTGGTGGATGTAAAGGCGCTTCCTTCGTTCATTGGGATCTTTGAGAGATCCAGAAGAGTGCCCATTGACCGTTTTTGACATCAGCCTTCTCGTGCAACATAGATGGTGTCATTATCCTGAATTTCTTCCATAATCCTGGACATTACTCCCTTGTGTCCATGTTGTTGATTATTTATTGTTTTTTCTCCTGCAAGAGTGTTGGAGATGTGAGCACGGGAGCGAGAGTCTTCCTGTTCTAGCAAAAGCACTATTGAGTCGATTACGTGAAATGTGGTCTGTGCACAGTTTTACTCCTGGTAGGACTGTGTTCCTCCTGACTCCTGTGAGGTTTTTCCTCTGGGTTTTTTATAGAGCTATCAGAATAGGAGGGTATGAGTGGTGACGCACGCTGAGGTGGGTTTATTTAATCCTTAGCTGGTCTGTTAAATAGAGAGATTGTTCTTAATATCCTTCCTGTGATGGCGGACAGTACTGGGGTTCTTAGATCAGTGCGAGTGTTCTTCCCTTCGGGGTTTTTTCACCAATTTTGTTTCTTCCTTTCTTCACCCCAGGGCGCCCAACTGTTGGTGTCTTGACGATTCCTCTTCCCTTCAGTGATGGGGTCTCCCCGACTGGGACTGACATAATCATCCTTTTTCTCTTCGGTATGAATGGGGGTGGTGCACTGCCCTGGATGTGACTGGAGGGCCGGCTGGGGTGTGGGGACTGGGAGGTGCTGGGCTAGGCCAGGTCCGCTGCGACCCCATTTCCCCCTGGAGCTGGGGATGTCCTTTCTTGAAGGTGCGTTTTCTTTTTCTTACTCTAAAGGCTGGACTTTGCGTTTTTGGGGCGGTGGGGGGCGGTGTTGGGGGGGGGGGGGGGGCGGGGGGAGGGGGGGTGTGGGGGGGGGGGGAGACACACTATCTTGGTTGAATGAACAGTTTGTGCAACAGGGAAATAGGGAACCCGGGCTGGGCCCTGATCCTTCGCTGTCTTGTTTCTTTTTGGTAGTTCAAACTCCTTATCCTCTCTGCTTCTTGGAAGGCCCTGGGGGCTTGATCATAATCTGAACATGTTGCTGCCGGTCCCCTCTGTGCAAATGTGTGGAATGACGTTGGTTCAGGCTGATGTCAGACCAGGCCCGAGACTGGGGTTAAGTTGTGTTGTAAGGGTGGGGTGGGTATGAAGAATCCGTGATTGGCTCCTGCGTGGGTGCAGACGGGGTTGGAATCCGAGGCGAGGAGGCTGTGGTGTTTCTTGGGTTCTGCTCGAGCTGAGGGAGATGTATATTGGTGCATGCCTGAACCCGGAAAATGTATCCTGAACGCTCGTGGTAATTGCCAGCAGGGGTAAGGTGTGCACCATTTTACCACGTTTCATCCTGTTTCTACCCCGGTCTCTGATGGGGCTTATGGAGACTTCGAGCAATGTCTAATTGTATCAAGCCAGTTATAATGTCTGTCCCCCTCTGTATCTCTGTATGTTGAGCTGATTTTCTCCTTGCTCACTGCGATGTAATTATTTTGTTGTGTTGTTTGCAAAAATGTCCAAAGGAATATACTTACCTACAGCCTGGGCCAGAATCTGCAGCGATGAAAGACCCCACACCCCAGGACACACAGGTCTACAGGACAAACAAGATTCTAATTTGTTAATCTTGCTTGGGAGCTGATGAATTGGTGCTGTGTCAAATCAAGGAAGTTACAGTCTTGGAACAGGCCATTCGGCCCAATTAGTCTGTGCTGGTGTTCCTCTCTCCCCTGGGCAGTATTCTGAATTGTGCATCACCAACCACGCCAACCTCCGCACCCTATCACCCTGTCACTGCCCCAGTTCAGCCCATCTACTGTCCATGCCTGCGATACTCCCGGACTTGACTATTCCGATGCCCTAGATAGCGCCGCCCTTCCTCCAGAAACAGACTCGTCAATGATTAAACTACTTGCATCCTGTCCCTTGGTAGATCTCGGTCAGCATCCTCTGGTCTCTGACCTGTGTTGGTCTCCAGTCCCTGAGCACCTCAAATTTAGAATTCTCGGCCTCATTTAAAATCCCTTCATGGCCTCTGCCTCTCCGTGTCTCTGTCACCTTCTCCAGCCTTGCAACCTCCTGAGAGCTCTGCACTCTGGTTCCCGCATCTTGTGTATCTCCCTCTCCTTTCACCCCTTCGTGCTGGCCTTGCCGTAGTCATCTCTGGACTAAACTGTGGAATTCCCTCAATAACGCCCTCTGTCTCCCCCTCGCTGAAGACCTTCCTCAGGATCCGTCTCTAACTACGATTTTAGTTGCCCCATCTGATGGCTCTTTGTTTTTAGGCTTGGTGTCAATTTTGGCCTGATTATTATTCTGTGAAGTGTCCAGGGTTTATTTCTGTATTAAAGGCCATCGAACTGTGTGTTGCTGTTGTCCCCGCCCTGTTCTGTATCTCTCTCTTCCATTTTCCCTTGACCTGCTTATCTCCAGAAAGTATTTTCAAATATTGATATAGTTTCTGGATTCAGTCACTACATCTGGTCGTGAATTCAACAGCTTCAAAACTCTCTGTTTAAAAAAACATTTCCTCCTCTTCTCTGTCCCCTATCTTTCTTTTAATCTCCTACTTTCCTCATAAGGGTATCATTTTAAACCAAGATATACCACCTCACACTTACTGACATTGAATTCCATCTGTCTGTTGGCCATTCCACTGTTACGTTAATATTTCCTTGAAGCTTCCTTTGAACCTCAGGATTGTTTACTGTGAGTGGCGCAGTGGTTAGCACTGCTCCCTCACGGCGCCGAGGACCTGGGTTCGATCCCGGCCCCAGGTCACTGTTCCCTGTGTCTGAGTGGGTCTCACCCCCACAACCCAAAGATCTGCAGGGTAGGTGGATTGGCCACGCTAAATTGCCCCTTAATTGGAAAAAAAAATGGGTACTCTAAATTTATTCAAAAGAAGGATTGTTTACTGTGTTTTCTATTTCTGCAGATTTGGACACTGTTCCCACTCGTTCTTTGTCCAAATCCTCGTCTCAAGTTGTGAACAGGAGCTGCCCCACTTTGATCACTTTCAGAAGCTGCCCTTAACCCCAACGCTGTTTCCCCTCGTAACCAGTTTTTAATCTAGTTCGCTACCTTCCCCATATTCCCTGGTTGCCGTCTTCTCTTGTAGTAGTCCTTGTGGTTCCTGTGTGGTTCCTTGTCAAAGGCCTTCTTGGAGTCCATGTACACTGCATCTGCTACATTTCCCGATCTACCACAACAATTGCCTCCTGAAAGAACACCTATCAAGACTCTCTGAGCAGAACCATACTTTCTGAAATCCTTGTTGGCTGTTTACATTACATAGAACATACAGTACATAAGGAGGCCTCGGCCCATCGAGTCTGCACCGACCCACCTAAGCCCTCACTTCCACCCTAACCCAACAACCCCCCCTAACCTTTTTCTAGACACTAAGGGCAATTTAGCATGGCCAATCCACCTAACCTGCACGTCTTTGGACTGTGGGAGGAAACCGGAGCACCCGGAGGAAACCCACGCAGACACGGGGAGAAGGTGCAGACTCCGCACAGACAGTGACCCAGCGGGGAATCGAACCTGGGACCCTGGCGCTGTGAAGCCACAGTGTTATCCACTTGTGCTACCGTGCTGCCCGTTTGATTGTATCCTCCAGCTAGACATTCAATCCCTTTGCAGTCAGGTGCTAGAATTTTCCTCGGCACACATTAAGCCGACTGATTTCATTACCCAGGTTAGCCCTATCACTCCTTTTGAAAATGTGTGTTGCGTTGACCATTCTGCAGCCCTCCAGCACACCTGCACTCTTCTGAGCGTAACTCTTCCTCCTGGTGTAGATTAGCATGGGCTTTACTCTGCAGTTCACTCTTGCTGTATCTGACCTGGGGCTGCTGGATGCACAAGCGTTCCATCTCTATCAGTCCTGGCTGTGATGAGCGCAGACATGAAACAGTCTGGGAAAACTAAAACAATTATACTGTTGAAATGAATCGGGCTGTTACCATGGTGGCAACCGCGTAAGCAGGAAGAAGCGAAAGGTTCTTATCAGTGTTTGCATAATTCTATTCCAGGATTCGCAATGTGCCCGAGTCATTGACCCTACTTGTCAAAGGAATCCTGGAGTCTGGGGTGTACCTAAATAAGAATTTGCACATTATAGTAGTTACATTTGGAATATACAGTGTACACAATACTGTGTGACCCTGCAGTATTGGCTTGTGACAGTTTACAGGGATTGGTATAAACGTTCTCCAGTCGCTGATTGATTTGGCAAGTGAGGTTTAAACAAGGGCTTCATCCATTGTTCACTCAAAGATCTGATAAAGCCGTTTTAAAGGTATACAGTCTGGGTATCGGATCTGTGTCACTGCCCTTGCAGTGCAATAGTGTCCCTCACGATTGGAATTAGTCCGTTAACTTAAAGCAGGACACCAGGATATTGTCAGTCTGGTCCATTAAAGTCATAAATGAAAGTGAAGCAAATGCAACTTGTTTTTTTGGGGAGAAGTTGGAAGATAGAGGGGCTTCTGTTTCTCTCTCCAAAATGACTCGTGATCTGCAAGCAACTAGCTGCTTTGCCACGCAGTCACAGTTTGGTGAACGTGATGGTTATTTTCCCCACAGGAACATGCCAAAGGGCCAGTTCATCTGTTTCTGGTGGTGTTGGCTGAGGGAGGAATGGTGATTAAGGACACCAATAGAATGCTGGGGCAGGTAGTCCAGGCCTCGGTTCAGCATCTCATCTAAAGACACGGTCTAACTCTATTCTTCAATCTGGACTGACATGCTGACTTGCATTTAGTGTTCAGGTTATGGTGTGTGATTTCAAAAATGATTTCAGCACTTTGCCGCCTAAGTCAAAATAATGCGGAAGATTCGGATCAGAATATTCAGGCTCCTCTCCCTGCGATGAGCTTGTGTAAAAGGCATCTGGCTGCAGTCGACCTCAATACAGAGAGGAGGAAAACTAAGCACAGGGCATTGGCAACTTGGGAGGAATGAGCGAGGAGACTTCAGAGGCGAACTGAGCATTGTATTAACAGAAATGAGAAAAGGAGGGACTGAGGGTAGATTGTGAGAACTCTGATGCACTTCTAAAAACATGAAACACAGCAAGGCGTCACTGGCATTGGTATCTCTGTCACCTCCCAGGGTCATGTAACAAAGAAACTAACTTGTTGTAAAATCATTTGTTGTAAAATCTCCCGAAGATATTTTCTTCAAGCTGAACGCTTCAAAATATTTGATCGTCCAGACGAGGGGTGGTAGAAGACGCCCGCGTTCTAACTTGCCTTATTGAGGCCAGCAAGCGGTGACCTGGGCGTGAGATTTGTCTGTGTAAAAATGTGTATTTGCGAAGTATGCAAAGCCAATCCTCAGGGGTGTTTTGACGTTTATTTTAAAACGTCTGTGATGGAACCAATAGAAGCTGCACTCCTTAAACCTTAAATGAGTGTAATGACTGTCGCTTCCCTTTGCACCAGTAAACAGCGTCCCTCTGCTTGCCTACTCACCTGCCTCTGGACGCAACCTCTCGTTATTTACTTTATCAAATCCCCTCTTTTATTGTGAGAGTATTTCGAGTCCTAATATTTAGCAGGGAAAGAAACAACAGCTGTATTTTAACTGGGATGATCTTATGGGGAATGCGGTAAAAGAAAGAAACATGTACTTTGTTATGCCTGAGGATGTCTCAAAACACTTCCTGCCTTAACAAAGCCCCATCCTTCCATTCCCGCTTGGGTATAAGGGGAGGAAGGTGGTACATTGTCCCCGAAGACGAAACTCATCAATTGATGCCTTACTTAAGTGGTGGATCGACATATTATTTCGTAAAACCAAGGTCACAACTATCCCACTGGGTAGAATTGCCCCACCACCATAGTGGCTGCGGTTGTAACAATAAAGATAGGGTGTTTACTTTAACCACTAGAGCATTTTAAAAAGTCAGAAATCGTCTAATAGTGAGCAATGTAAAAGTGGTATCTTTAAACTCTCATTGGTAGATGTGGGTTGTCTTTTAGTTTGCCCGTCTCATTGTTCCGTGCACCATTCCAGAGACCTCCGCACGCAGTGCACATTGAGGGCGTGCTGCACTGCCGGAGGTGCCGTCTTTTGGACGAGACTTTAAACCGAATCCTCGCTGATTACCTTCAAGTGGAAGTAAAAGATCCCACATGATCAGTCCATAAGACATAAGAAATAGGAGCAGAATTAGGCCACTCGGCCCATCGAGGCTGCTCCGCCATTCGATCATGGCTGATATTTTCTCATCCCCATTCTCCTGCCTTCTCCCCATAACCCCTGATCCTCTTATTGATCAAGAACCTATCTATCTCTGTCTTAAAGACACTCAGTGATTTGGCCTCCACAGCCTTCTGCAGCAAAGAGTTCCACAGATTCACCACCTTCTGGCTGAAGAAATTCCTCCTCATCTCTGTTTTCAAGTCCCTGTAGTTTGAGATTGTGTCCTCTGCTTCTAGTTTTTCCTACCAGTGGAAACATCCTCTCCACGTCCTCTCTATCCAGGCCTCGCAGTATCCTGTAAGTTTCAATAAGATCCCCGCCTCATCCTTCTAAACTCTTAACGAGTATAGACCCCAGAGTCCTCAACCGTTCCTCATACGACAAGTTCTTCATTCCAGGAATCATTCATTCTTGTGAACCAAGTCAAAGAAGAGCAGGGGGTGTCCTGGTAATTATCTGTTGACCAACATCAACAAAATGCAAGTTATCTGGTCATTTATCGTGATAGTGTTTCTGGGAGCTTGCTGTGTGTAAATTGGCTCCTGTGTTACAATAGTGATTCTGCTTCAATAGTACGTCATTAGCAAAACACATTGGGGCGTTCTGAGGTTGTGAAAAGTGAGAGGGAAATGCAGATCTTTCACATTTCCTCCGTGTCTTGGGTTTTAGCAAAGCTTTTTTGGGGCAATGTTGAAATAAAGCTGATATTCTTTGAACTGACTGGGATTTTCAAGCCCAGTTGATATTTTTTCGGTGACTTTTTTCCCCCTTTCTCAAACATTAAAAACTAAACCTGATAAATCCCCAAATTTTAAATGATGACAGAAACTGAATTAAAGAATCTTTAACCCTGTTTCCAACCTCTCTTCCAATGCGCACTCCCTGTTAAATTCTTTTACACTGATGCGTTTAATGCATTTGTTCCAAGTTAGAATCAACTAATTTGCTGGACTGCAAAGAAAAATCTTTATTTGAAAATGTTGACGTTCCTTCATTGTGGCTGGGTCAAAATCCTGGAACTCCCTCCCTAACAGCACTGTGGGTGTACCTACACCACATGGACTGCAGCGATTCAAGAAGGCTTCACCACCAGCTTCTTGAGAGCAATTGGGGATGGGCATTAAATACTGGCCGAGCCAGGGTTGCCCACATTCCGTGAAGGAATATTAGCGATGGTAATGTGTTCTCCCTGCAATTTGCCTTGATCCCATTTTCACCATAGCACTGTACTTCGCAATTGCCATTTCCCACACCTATTCTCGAACTCTCCCTGACTGAAACTGTTCTCTAATGGTGGGGACTGGCCGGTTATAGTGCTCAAGGTTTATCCAAACTAGAGCGTGTTTTTAAAACTGTTAAGCACGTTAAACCTTGCAGAAAGGTGAGATTTTAATCTCAGCTCAGGGTTGGATTTGAGTCCAGGTTCTGGAGGTGAAGTGATCTGAACACGAGCTTCGCAACACCAGTAGCTGCTGGTCTATCACTGGTGATGAATTCACCTCTTACACATTGAGATATTTTATTTTCTTTCGACCATTTCACCCTCTTCCCAAATCAAAGCCATAATAAACAACAACTTGTGTCCGTGTGTGTACATAGCTGGAGAAATTTTAATTTAATTACATTTCGCAAGGAACTTTGTGCACATTACAAAACACAATCTGACACTGAGGCACGTAAGATGATATTGGATGAGGTGACGGGGGCAGCGCGGAGATGATATTGGATGAGGTGACGGGGGCAGCGCGGAGATGATATTGGATGAGGTGACGGGGGCAGCGCGGTGATGCAGTGGTTAACACTGCTGCCTCACAGCGCCGAGGACCCAGGGTCGATCCAGGCCCCGGATCACACTCCGTGTGGAGATTGCACTATCTGCCCGCGTCTACGTGGGTCTCACCCCCCACAACCCAAAGATGTGCAGAGAGGGTGGATTGGCCGCGCTAAATTGGAAAAAAAAGAATTGGGCACTTTAAATCTATATTTAAAAAAATAAGGTTAGGTTTTAAGGAGCATCTTGAAGGAAGTAGGGGAGGTGAAGAGGTTTAGAGAGGGAATTCCAGAGCTTGGGACCTCCAAAAGCTGAAGACACGGCTGCTAGTGGTCGAGGGACTACAATCGGAGATGGGCGAGAGGCCAGAATTGGAGGAGCAGAGCTATCCTGGGGCAGGAGGGGATGAGAGGGACAAGGCTACAAACTATAGATCGTTCCATGCTGGGTGCAAGGTTGTTACGAAGATTTCAATGATTTTTAACAACTGGTATGTTAAATTTTAATATAATCAGTGGAAAAATGGAAGAAATAAAACCAAAATGTGTTTGTTGCACAGCAGGGTAGGGTGGAGTTGGGATAAGGTCTTGAGTGTGATGCTTTATCAGGGTCCTGTTACTCTTTGGCAAGTAAAACCATGAAATGCACCCATTCCAGGCTTGTGTGATGTCCATGGGGAATCTTGAGCTGTGTAGCGCTCAGGGTTGGAATTCTCATGATTACCTCCCACTGATGGGAGCGACAGGAGTCCATTTCAGATGCTGAAATCACACCAAGCAAATTGCATATCCGAGCTTACCGCTCACAGTGCTCCGCTCCTGTAGTGCATTGCTAAATAAACCAAGCAATTGCACAATAATCTCCAGAGCTGTTTAAATGCAACCCTTGCAAAAGAGCAGTAGGTGCGGGAGTAGCTCTTGCAGCCCTTCAAATTTGCCCTGCCTTTCCATAAGTTCACAGCTAATCCTCTCACTAAACTCCCACCTTCCTGCTCATCCTCATAATCCTTGATTCCCTTAATATTGAAGAATCTACTGATCTCGGCCTTAAATGTACCCCAGGACTGCGGGTTACCATCTCTCCAGTTGGGGAATTCCAAAGGTTCACAGCCAGTGTGCAGGAACGTTTCACTAAGAATTGTATGCATTTCAACGAGATCTTTGGAACATAGGCCCATTCTACCCAATGCAATCAGCTGTGTGTAGATTGTTTTGCTGCCTTATTCACCCCTGTAAATGTAGACCATTTGATTCGGGGGGGGATGGGGGGGCGGTGCTGGATAGGAAATGATGCTGATTAACGTTTTAGCCGTGTTTAAATCTGTTCTTCTGTCTGCCAGGTTGTCCCCGAATACCATGGTAACACCGCACAAGAAGAGCATGCTGGGAACAGGAAACTACGACGTTAATGTCATCATGGCTGCTCTTCAAACTAAAGGTTATGAAGCTGTTTGGTGGGACAAGCGAAGGTAAGGGTGCGACCAGAGGGCCGTGGCTTTGAGTCCAGAGGTTTGAGCACATAATTAAGGCAGATGCTTCAGTGCGGGACTCATTTGAAGCTGCTGTTTTTTGGATGAGGCGCTCAACTCGGTTCCAGCGAATGCAGATGTTATTGTAGGACTATGATGAGAAATTGCATCACTCGAGAACGTGGATCTGTGGAATTCTGTACCCTGGAGGGCTGTGGGTACTCAGTCATTGAGTATATTTAAGATAGATCAGCATATTTTTGATCTATCAGGGAATTTAGGGGTATGAGGATCAGGAGTGAAGGTGGAGTTGAAGTAGACCGGCTATGATTTTATGGAGTGGCAGGAAAGGCTCGAGGTGCTGTTGTACTCTGTAGCTTACTCCTCATGTTGCTTATGTTTTGACCTATCAAAACTATTTGGATTTTTTATTGTCACGTGTACCGAGGTACAGTGAAAGGTATTTTTTTGCGTGCAGCTCAAACAGATCATTTAGTACTTGAAAGGAAAATACATAATAAGGCATCACAAGGTACATACGTAAATACCTGGACAATCGGGTGGAGCATACAGGAATGTAGTACTAATCAGGTCAGTCCATATTTGAAGGAGAATGATTTGTATGGCCAATATTTACCCCCCTCCAGCATCACTGAAACAGCTAACCTGACCATTTCTCTCCGTGCTGCTTGTGAGAACTTTCTGTGTGCAAATTGGCTGCCATGTTTCCATACATTGCAACAATGGCTACTTCTCATTAGGTGTGAAGTGTTAAGGACCACCCTGCACAGGCAAAACGCATGAACGGGACAGGCAATGTTAGGTGTAGTTATGATTAATGAGCCAAATTTAATTAGTAGCCTAACTGCGGGCAATAGTGATCACAACATGATTGAATTCAGTGCAGCGTTCAAAAGTGAAAAGCACAATTCAGATGCCAGAGTTTTAGACTTGGGTAAGGCTGACTTTAACAGGACGAGGCAAAAACTGTCCACGGTAAACTGGGAAGCTCTGTTAACGGGTCAAACAGCTGGAAGATCAGTGGAGAATATTTACCAAAGCATGTAACAAGATACAGGGTGAGTATAAACCCCTGAGAGGAAAAGGCTCCACTTCACAAAAAAAAACCCAGCCACGGACAACTAAAGAGTTTCAGGACAGCATAAAACTAAAAGAAAGGGGTAACAAAAATGCAAAACGCAGCACAGATCCGGACGAAAGGGATGGATACAAAAATCACAAAGCACCTTTAAGAGCTACTAAAAGCGAATCTAAAAGGAAACTTGCAAGGACGTTAAAATCAATAACAAGAAATGTTATAGTTATATGAAAGCCAAGCGGATGGTGAGGAGCAATGTGGGCCCAGTAAAAGCTGAAAATGGAGATATTGTCATCGAAAATGGGGAAATGGCAGACCTGTTGAACGATTAAAAAGGATGATAACTTGCCGGAAGTCCCGAAAAAATTAATAGTCGCATACTGACAAAAATGATACCCGGACTTCAGAGGTTAAGTTATGAGGAGAGATTACACAAACTAGACCTTTTTTCGCTAGAATGTAAAAGGTTATGGGGTGATCTGATCGAAGTATTTAAGATACTAACAGGGAAAGACAGGGTAGGTAAAGATAAACTATTCCCACTGGGTGGAGATTCTAAAACTAGGCGGCACAGACTAAACATTAGGACCAGATCGTTCAGGAGAGATGTTGGGAAGAACTTCTTCCCTCAAAGGGTGGTAGCGGTTTGGAATTCTCTCCCACACACAGCAGCTGAAGCTTAAACCGTTTCTAACAGCTATTTAAATCTGAGATAGATTTATGTTAAGCAAAGATATTAAGGGATATGGAGCCAAGGCAGGTGTGTGGAGTTAGGTCACAGATCAGCCATGATCTCATTGAATGGCGGGACAGGCTCGAGGGGCTGAATGGCCTACTCCTGTTCCTGTACGATATAATTTTAAGCTATTTAATTCCTTCGCGAGTGGTGGTGGGTAGTTATTCAATACAAATGTTATCTGTAAAATCAATCCTAGTCATTTACAGCCAGCGTTTGGCGAGAGAATTGCCCAATCGGCTCCATCATAGCCTTGCCTTGTGTTGTCACTATAAGCTACCGTAACATTAAGTAATTCTGGAAAGGCGGCCCCTGTGTGATACACACAGTACAACCATATCGAAACCGATACATATGCAAAATAAGACGAGCACATCTTGCACCTAATTTTCTTCCCTGCTCTTACTGAAAGATAACAGCGGCGTTCTTTATTTCACAAGCACTTTTAATTTGGTTTTACTTATTGTAGCTACAAAAACAGATTAAAAAGCGGACCCAAAACCTGTCCAGCTGAACGCAGTCCGAGCATCAGCTCTGCTCCAGTGCTTGGGATGCAATGTTGTGCAGCAGAAGCGGTTAGATTTGACCAGGATTGCTTCTGTTTGCAAGAACAGCCAGTTCAGTGAAGCGGAACACGTTTGCATTGCATCACCCAAGTGTCACAAGGTTGTATCCGCGTGACTGTGAAAATGGGGGGGAGCCGGCTCTTTCCCCTTCAGGCCCTCGAATCTTCATTTTGCTTCAGAATCATGTTACGCTTGACAAAACGTAAATGTTTATGTGCTCCAGCCCTGATGTGCACCGACAGCTGACGTAATTTGTATTATTTAAGGCTCCTTGTGCCCTCATTAAGGCAGGAGCACCGGTAGCCTCACGGTCAGGCAGGGGCTCAGGTTTACACTGCGATTGGATTGAATCCCATACTGTGCATCAGAATTCTGTAAATCCTCATGCAGCTTCTGGGGAAAAGAAATTGCTGTTTCCTGTTTCCCGCAATGATGTTCCAATCAGCACAAGCAACCTCCAGTCTCCCAAGTAGGCTAATGTTTATTTTGTTTTGGGGGGGGGGCCCCAGAGTCACTGACTCACTGCTGGGGTCTAATACCCAGCGTGCCGTAATGCTACAATATTTCACAAGAGTGGCTGCTTCTTCATCTGTCAGCACAGGCGGCGAGCGCTGAGCGTCAGCCCAGGCGGCGAGCGCTGAGCGTCAGCCCAGGCGGCGAGCGCTGAGCGTCAGCCCAGGCGGCGATCGCTGAGCGTCAGCCCAGGCGGCGATCGCTGAGCGTCAGCCCAGGCGGCGATCGCTGAGCGTCAGCCCAGGCGGCGAGCGCTGAGCGTCAGCCCAGGCGGCGAGCGCTGAGCGTCAGCCCGGGCGGCGAGCGCTGAGCGTCAGCCCGGGCGGCGATCGCTGAGCGTCAGCCCAGGCGGCGATCGCTGAGCGTCAGCCCAGGCGGCGAGCGCTGAGCGTCAGCCCGGGCGGCGAGCGCTGAGCGTCAGCCCGGGCAGCGAGCGCTGAGCGTCAGCCCGGGCGGCGATCGCTGAGCGTCAGCCCGGGCGGCGAGCGCTGAGCATCACCCCGGGCGGCGAGCGCTGAGCGTCACCCCGGGCGGCGATCGCTGAGCGTCAGCCCGGGCGGCGATCGCTGAGCGTCACCCCGGGCGGCGATCGCTGAGCGTCAGCCCAGGCGGCGAGCGCTGAGCGTCAGCCCGGGCGGCGAGCGCTGAGCGTCAGCCCGGGCGGCGATCGCTGAGCGTCAGCCCAGGCGGCGATCGCTGAGCGTCACCCCAGGCGGCGAGCGCTGAGCGTTCTACTCACACACACACACAAATAAAAATATTTTTCAGAGTTTTCTATATGAAGCCAACTGTTGGTAAACTCTTCAACTTGTTGTCTGCTAAATCTTAGCAAAGGAAACAGCTACATATATTTTTTTTTATTGAGTACCCAATCAATTTTTTCCAATTAAGGGGAATTTAGCGTGGCCAATCCACCTAGCCTGCACATCTTTGGGTTGTGGGGCGAAACCCACGCAGTCACGGGGAGAATGTGCAAACTCCACACGGACAGTGACCCAGAGCCGGGATCGAACCTGGGACCTCGGCGCCGTGAGGCAGCAGTGCTAACCACTGCGCCACCCTGCTGCCCCTAAAGAGCTATATTTTTAAGAGTGCCCTTTAATGTGGCGAATGGTCCCAAAGCAGTTGTATTTACAGAGCACCACTCAACACGTCTCCTGATATTATTTGTGCTTTTCTTTCAGAGATGTTAATACAATTGCTCTTTCGAATGTGATGGGCTTTATAATGAACATCCCCTCCAGCTTGTGCTGGGGGCCGGTGAAGCTTCCCCTTAAACGACAGCACTGGATCGGAGTGCGCGACGTCGCTGGAATATACTACAACCTCGACTCGAAGCTGAAACTGCCAGACCAGATCGGTAACGAGGATGAACTCAGGTTAATTGATCACCGAGCTCGATTTCCCACGATTCGCGTTTACTTGCGTACTGTGCAGTGTGTGGTAGGTGTGAAGCAGTGAAAGCTGGTGTGTGACATGTCAGCTGTACAGTGACCCCACCCAATGTGTTTGCGTGTCGACATTGGGTGAGTACAGAATCGGGCTGGCGTGTGATGCCTTCTACAGCCAGATAGCCCCTTGCCAGTTTTGGGGTGTTTCTCATGAGCGTGCTGCTTCTTGTTGATGTTGGATTCCACACTTGGCAACAGCCATCAGGGGGGCATGTTTCAGGGGAGAGCCCACGCACTGAGTGGCAGCAGATTATTTATCGGTTAGATCGAAGGAAGGCAATCTATCCTGGACCAGCAAGCACATTCCTGCAGGTGTCAGTGACCCTCGATCGCTTAAACCACACATTGAAGAGTAAACCTATTGCAACCAAGTCCCTGTGTGAGGTTCTTATTCGTTCTTGCAGCATTGGCATCACTGGTATGGCAGCATTTATTGCCCATCCTTAGTTACGCCTGGGCGAGTGGCATCTTACATTATTGTAGTTGTTTGTAGCAGTTTGAGACCAGGTGGATTAGTCGAATGACCTCTCCTGACGCAGCGAGGATTCTGCAGCTCCACGCCGTGCTCCTGGGTGGGAATTGACCAGGATTCCTGTACCGGAGGAACCCAGCACTTCTCCCCACCGCACCGCGACATAGTTGGTGTAAGAGAAAGAAAAGCATCAGAACAGAAACCTGTTTAAACGGAGGAAAATTAGATCCAAGTTTGAAATGTTGGAATTCCCTGACCAAATGTAATTTAAACAAGATCTGCAGCTCGGTGACCTGTTTAGAAAATGTTTGAAATGAATATGATTTAAGACCATTTCTGGGAGCTCAGTTTCTTATGAATGATGCATTCACTCACCAATTAGCCAAACCAACCTTCCGGGAATCCTTGCAGTGCAGAAGGAGGCCATTCGGCCCATCGAGTCTGCCACGACCCTTCGAAAGAGCAACCAACCCAGGCCCACTCCCCCTGCCCTCTCCTTGTAACCCCATGCATTCATCATGGCCAACTCACCTAACCTGCACATCGTTGGACTGTGGGAGGAAACCGGAGCACCCGGCGGACACCCAAGCAGACACGGGGAGAAAGTGCAGGCTCCCAGTCACCCAAGAATCGGACCAGGGTCCCCCTCGCTGTGAGGCAGCAGTGCTAACCACTGTGCCACAGTCCCCGCCTCACCACCCCATAGTTATTTTATAGTTGCATTTATCTAGCACCTTATTGATGCTACAACAATGAAATGAAATGAAAATCGCTTATTGTCACAAGTAGGCTTCAAATCAAGTTACTGTGAAAAGCCCCTAGTCGCCACATTCCGGCGCCTGTTCAGGGAGGCAGTTACGGGAATCTAACCGTGCTGCTGGCCTGCCTTGGTCTGCTTTCAAAGCCAGTGATTTAGCCCTGTGCTAAACAGCATGCTTTGAAGTGACTAGGTGTGCAGACAAATGATCCCTTCCTTATTCCCCCCCCCCCCCCCCCCCCCCAATTAAGCGCCAATTAGCGTGGACAATCCACCTGCCCTGCACATCTTTAGGTTGTGGGGGTGAGACCCACGCAGACACGGAGAGAATGTGCAAACTCCACACGGACAGTGACCCAGGGCCTGGGATCAAACCCGGGACCGCGGCGGCGCGAGGCAGCAGTGCTAACCACTGCATCGCCGTGCTGCCCAGTCCTCTGACAGTTTGTGTACAGCCGGCAAATGTTCTTGCTGTGATGCCCTGCCCGGTCGGGTAGCCTGCAAGTGTCATGGACCACTCCTATGTATACAAGCCACTTAGGTGAAGTGAAGGGGAGCGCCTTGCCGCCATTAATAGTCTATCCAATTTGAAGGAGTCAGCAACCTGGAATCATAGAATGGCACAACACAGAACGAGACCTTCCAGCACATCGAGTCTGGAACAATGGAGTAAGCACAAAGTGGTCCCTTGTTGGAATGTCGGTGTGTGAGTGTAGAGAAAGCGATTTATACAATCATATCTATTGTTTATCATAGAATTTAGAATTTACAGCGCAGAAGGAGGTCATTCAACCCATCGGGTCTGCACCGGCCCTTGGAAAGAGCACCCTACCTAAGCCCCACACCTCCACCCTATCCCCGTATCCCCGTCTTATCTTTTTGGACACTAAGGGCAATTTATCTGATCCTTGATGTGTTACTGCCCTGGATTCAGCATGAATTGAACATTTGTACAATGTTGAAGATTTTCTCTCACTTACGCTGTGCTGTATATTTCTAATCTTCACACAGAAAGTTTTTGAAACACCAGTTGAGGGGGAAGAACTGCGAGCTTCTATTGGTTGTGAGCGAAGAAGTTGAAGTTCGTCAAAGCTGGAGAACAGATGGCTGACTTGGGGATATCCCAATTGAACTACGCCTTTCAATCACTACAGCTGCACATTCAAGGGACAGAGCAAAGTTCTTAAACCACACAACTTTTGAAGACTTATCGGCGGAAAAAGAATTGCTTTTTCTCACTACGTATCTTTAAAAGACTTGGTGACTTAAGTATTCTAAAGGAGAGTCGGTGCTTTTTTTAAATATATAAATTACTC
Organism: Scyliorhinus torazame; assembly: GCF_047496885.1. NCBI lineage: Eukaryota > Metazoa > Chordata > Chondrichthyes > Carcharhiniformes > Scyliorhinidae > Scyliorhinus > Scyliorhinus torazame. Next base: position 37,566,258 of record NC_092735.1, read on the forward strand.
AAAGAGCAGAAAATCTGATGAGGGACAAAAAGTGTTTTGTTGCTTAGTGAAGAAAGAAATGTAAATTATATACATATCAAAATTGGGGGGGGGGGGAATTATCAAAATCTTGGGGCAGCCAGGTACGGCTTACGGGGTCTGGGGGTCAAGACTAAATTAAACAAGAATTTCAAGTGGGCAGCACAAATCCTTGCACTAAGGCCCAACCAAATTCCTTGCTTCGTAAGTTTAAACAGAGAGATGCCAGAAATACTGAGCAGATCAGGCAACACCTGTGGCAAGAGAAACAGAGCTAACCTTTATGGTTAGTGACCTTTCATCTGGAACTTGATTGATTTACTATTTTTTTCTCTCTCTCTCTCTCTCTCTCTCTCTCTCTCTCTCTCTCTCTCTCTCTCTCTCCCCCACCCCCAGCCAGCAATGCTTCCCAATGTTTTTTAATACAGCGATCAACACTTTCACTCAAAAACATTAGGAAATCAAAAGACATTAATGGGGGGGGGGCGGGTGTTGTTGAAGATTAAGTCATTGGGTACAATGCCTGTTTTTTTGGACATTATTTCCTTTCCTGTCTACACGCAGCAGCCCATGTGATTTAAGAGGCCTTGAAGTGACAAATCAAGTTTTAAAATTAGTGTTTTGGCCTTGAAATGGGTTTCTTAAAATGGGTGCAAAGAGTTTAAAAGTGGTAGCCGTATTGACAATCTGGTCAAAAGATAGAGAACATTGTTGCGATTGTTCAAATCCTGTAGGTATTAGTTTTCCAGTTATGTGTTGTAACTTGACAAAGTTTTGTACTACCTGTTGGTGCCAATGGACGTATCTGTGCTATTCAAATGCCCTCCAGTACTCCACATTTGGGATAGCCAGGGGTAACTTTAACACAACTCGCCAGACTAGAAACCCTACAATGCCGAGTGGGTGGGCAGGTTTTTCCACCCTGCCCAGTATTAGTCTCCCATTTTAATCGGGAGTGAAATTGGGTGGGGTGTGGAAACCAGCACTTCAGCCCGATCTCCACTTTCCCAATTGGGGGGGGGGGTTGGTATAATTGACCCCAACCCTACCCTGTGTCAGTAAATACCTGTCTGATCGACCAAACCTGGGGACCAGGAGCAAATTATATAACACACAATGTGGATGGGTTAAGATAACCAACAGCACAAATTATTGGGCAAGCAGGTACTGTCTTTAGGCTCCTTAATGAATGGACAATCGATTGAAAAACAGCAGGGACTTGTTCGGAGAGATTCCAAATTGTAGAATTTGTTGACTATATTTCATAAAACTTGCAAAAGAAATTATCTAAATGAAGTAAATGTTTATTTAGCTGACAGGCAGCCCAGCCATTGATACGAGGGCTGGAGACTGGGATCGAGCTGCACTCGAGGTTGATAATGTCTCTGCTTGTTCTAGGAGTTAGCGGATAGGTCTGACGCCCAACATACCTGTTCCATCTCGGTGTGCATCTTGGAGAGGCCTGCACTCCGCCAGCATGTTTAGTAATTTAGCGTGTGGCATCAAGTCTCGATGTAAGATCGGGTTTTGAAAAAAAAGGAGGGAGGAAATCCCAATGGAATAATTTGTTTCATCCTCGCTGTTACCTAATTTTGACTTCTGTGAATGTTCCTTGGGTTTCCTCTCACTGTTTAAATGTTGTGGATCATCTGGCTCAGCTCGACTTAATATTCAGGGTTCTGGTAAAACGATGCGGTTAACGACTTGCGTTTCTCAAATGGGTTTTCAGCCTGCAGCCTTGAAATAACAAGATTGTGACTGACCCGCGTTGGTAACTTAAATCCATCAATGTGGACAAACTGAGAAAATGTTGAGAAGCCTCGATCTTATTCGCTAGCTGCGGTCCGATTGCTCATGGGCACTGTGGTTCCGTTTTAAAAAATACCCCCCCTTCAGCTGGGCAGACGAAGCTCGAGACTGTGTGGGACAGGCTGCCCCTGGAGTTGCTGACTATGCCATCACCGCTCGGTTACTGGACACCAAAATGCTCATCACCCGCTGTAAAGTGACTGGCCTGCGTCTTTAAACAAGGCCTTTCCATTGGTGCCCAAATAGAGAGGACGGGGTTGTGGGTTTCAGTGAAGGTATTTAACACCCGCCATTGCCTCAGGATATCCACAAAGCGTTTTCCAGCCAGTGAAGTACTTTAGAAGTGTAGTCACTGTTACAATGAAAGGGTGGGATTAATAAACTCCGTGTCCACCGCATCCACTCTTTGTGAAATCGCCTCCCCTTACTGCAGACTAAAGCTGGGATAAGTAGGTTTGTAGGATTTGGGCCAACAGAATTTGAATTGGCGAGAATCTAATCTGACCTTAATTTTACGAGCTGAATTTCAGAAAACCCAGGGACGAGAAAAAACTTCAAAGATTCACCACCTTTGACACAAACATTTAAAGAGCCGATTGGCCAGAAACAAGGATTTTGGCGTGAGCTTGGACCCAGAAAGTGATCTTTTAGTCAGCTCGCTTGTAGTTAAGCAGTTGGAAATGGGCATGTAGGTGGTCTCAAAACACAGGTTTGTAACTCGAGTTTCAGAGTCAGGCTGCTACTCGGACTCCTTTGATCAGATGTCCCAGGTATAACTCCCTGCATCTCCCGCTCAGCAGCTGCATGGATCTTCCCAATGGTTTGCAGCGAGTTGGAGAAGTGTGGAGGGAGTAACTGTTAGCTATTGGCAGCTGGCCTGGTCCTCCAGTTGTTTCAACGCCTTGTAAATGTAAACTGCCTTGAGCACGCTGTCACCGGAGTCTGGCGACTACTCGAACGAAGGGGAGGGGTCAGTGTGAAGGTAACAGGGTGTTTATTGGAACGTGAACAGGGACATGGTGAAGGAAGAATGCAGTCCGATCAGATGTCGCTGTGCCCAGCTTAATTGCGTGACCAACAATCCAATGCTGAGTTGGCATTCTGGAAAGAAGCAATGCATCCATCCAAATTTGCAAACCCGCTGACACTGCAAAGCTGAGGGGTAAGGGGGGAATGAGACAATAAGACAGCCTCCCTCTGACACAGTCCAGTTGTATGTACAGAGAATGCACTCTAAAAATTCTAGGCAGGGGATTGTCGTTGCATCAAAAGTTTTCCATCCACCACAACTAGTTTCAAACTTCCGAAAATTGGTTACGGGGTCTCGTTTGGGAAGCTGCAACCTACCAAAAGTCAGGTGTTGTCACGCTGAGCAAAGCTGAACAGAAAAGTGGTTGTGCAACTGGACACTTTTTCTATTTCCAAACCAAAGATGAAAATGGAAAGGTCCCTTACACTTCACCAGAGTGTAACTAACATCTTGTTTTTGTCAGTCACTGGAATGGTAATCGATCAGATCTGTACTGGGGAAAGGATTTTCAAAACCGTTGCTTCTCCGTATGAGGTCAAGGTTTGGAGACAGTATTGTAGATTGTGGAGGGACCTGGAAACAGTATTTGTAGGTTATTTGGTTAATTGTAGGGTGGTGAGGGGGACTGGAAATGGTGTTTGTAGGTTGCATGGGATCTGGAGTAGCAATTGTAGGGCGTGAGGGAGACTGGAGAGAGTTATGGAAACCATTAAGTAAAGAAAATGCAAGTGATGCAGTGTTGCTTTCGTCAGTCCTGATTGGTGGGGTACACAACCTCCCGTGGCCATTTGTTTTTGGCAATGCGAACTGGAAGGAGTGTCAGCCAATATGTTATTTCATGAAGCGAGTGTGGTTGGTTCTGACTCGCATTTTAAAAGGGGTTGTTTTTGAGTCAGTGTTCAGAGAATTGGCCGAGGTTTGTTGCATTGGCAATCTCCCAGTCCAACTTTGCTGCTTTCTCCCATTAATCAGATTGGAGAGAGAAAAAAAGTGAGCCCACCCAACAGGGCCTCTGCAGATGTGTGTATCTCTACTGCCTCTGTTGCACTTTAAACCATGATAACTTTATTGCATCATTAATGCAGAACCTGGCCTGATTGCAGGCAGAAAGGAAATCTATTTGTATTTTTGCATTATCGGCACCATTTTGCTGTCAGTTGGGAGAGGGATGAACAGTGCAAAGCTGCATAATAAACACTATATGTTTTTGGTAATTGTGAGGATCATTTTTGTCTCGAGTTCCTCAGGCCACAGAAATAAATTGAGATTCTGACCTGCCCGCCTTGTGACCCTTTCTTCGTCCTATTTTGTGTTGTGTCTACGTGAATGGGGGGGGGGCGGGGGAAATATTGTTTTAATAAAATCTTCCATTAATTTGTTTAAGTATGAAACTAATAGTTTTTGTGGCCTTAATGTGTAACATAGAAGAGTTTATGTCCGTGTTTAAGAAAGGTTGTTATTAAACTTTTCTTGGCAACAGCCTTCAGTCTCTAACTCTTCCTTCCAACAGTCGTCCTCTCTGGGGACCACCTGTCATTTCATATATAATGGGTACACTTAAGGGTTTGATTGGAGGTGAGCAATTACCGCTAATGATATTTGTAGACCTCATTCCTTGGGTCCCGTGTGGGACAATGAGCATCGAAAGTCCGTCACCAGCCCCAGTCCATCGCAATCTCGCTTGCCCAAGTCGTGTCCTTTTCTTGGAGGTCTCCCCTTAATTGTATTTCACCAGTTCTTCGGTTGGCCTCGTGGTCTTCCGTCTGATAGTGTCCACTCTGAAGGGGGCATGCATTTGGCAGTTGAAACATGTACTGATCCTCAGTTGTTCCTCTTGTCACGATGTCCTGCAGAGCCTCTGACCAGTTTCCTGCAGTGCTTCCTCGTTTTTGATATTCACTCTCCATGTGATGCCCGGGATCTTGTACGGGCAGTGCTGGTGAAAGGTGTCCAACTTAACTTGCCCGATAACCGTTGTTCTCTTCCATGTCCCGCTGGCATAGATTGTAGTTGGTTCTACTATGGACCTGCAGAGTTGCAGCTTCATGACTGTGTGGACGGTGGGATGTCTAGACTGCGTGGAGCCATTGGAAGACTGATGCTGATTTGCTGATTCTTGCGTGGACATCAATTTCGACATCATCCTCTGTGGAGATGGTGCTTGCTAGACAGGGGAAGTGGTCAATGTCCTCCCCGATGGTGATGGGAGGACCTTATTGCTGTTCAGTTGTCATTGTCTTGGTCTTGCAGCTGATGTGTCGACCAACCTTAGCGCCGCTACACTCTCGACAGGCAGTTACGGTGCAAGAACGGCGTTCAGCCAGCAAGGTGACGTTGCTCGTGAAATGCAGGTCTGTCAACCAGTGGTGTTGCCACAGGATGCCAGTGTTGGCACCCACCATCCCCTTCCTCACTATTAAATCAATAACCAAGAGGAAAAGTACTGGGGAGCGTATGCAGCCATACTCCTGTGATGACGTTGAATGAGTCTGTGGTGCCCGTACTCGTCCTGATGCAACAGCTGGAGTTCAGTATACGGCTTTACCCATTCCGGGATGTCAGAATGTCTTGCGATGTACATAGAACATAGAACTTACAGTGCAGCAGGAGGCCATTCGGCCCATCGAGTCTGCACCAAACCAGTTAAACCCTCACTTCCACCCTATCCCTGTAACCCAATAACCCCACCTATCCTTTTTTGGTCACTAAGGGCAATTTAGCATGGCCAATCCACCTAACCTGCACATCTTTGGACTGTGGGAGGAAACCGGAGCACCCGGAGGAAACCCACGCAGACACGGGGAGAACGTGCAGACTCCGACTTCCCGTGCAGACCCAAGCTGGGAATCGAACTTGGGACCCTGGAGCTGTGAAGCAACAGTGCTAACCACCGTGCTACCGTGCTGCTTTGGCTCGGTAGCACCCCGGAGCAATGCTTTGGGACATTTTACTATGTTAAGAGGGTGTGATAAAGATGCAAGTTGTTGTTGTCAGTCAGTCAGTGTGAGTGTTCCAATCGGATTTTTCACTCCTGCTCTGAGGCGGTGTATCTGTTGAGTGACCTGCAGCTTGGCTCCGAGCACAGTGAGTCATTCCAATCACTCTTTATAAATACGATGCACACCTTGTTTACATTTTGCTGATACATTCAACCCAAGGAGGGCTCATGCAAGAAGAAATGTTAAAAATGATGACTATTTTGCTTCCAGATGATGCAACATTGAGCTCCGTCTGTCCAATGCTGTGTTTAACTAATGCTGAGTCACAAAATTGCAAATTATACAGTGACAGTAATTCTGCAGCCCGTGTCATGGCATTCTACAGTAACTCCATGGGGATATGCAAATTGTAAGTTCTTGCGCAAAGTAAACACCGTGCTGGAGGTTGCAGAGAGCAAGTCACCACAATGGAGCTTTGTGAGAAGCAGTCTTATCAAATGGGTCGTGTGACATTGTCATAAATCACAAGTTCACCACAAGCTGTTTATGAACATAATCTGAACCGAGAGACTTCAATTCTGCGAGGGAATGGGTTTGTGTGCATATAAAAGCAGGCGACCATTTGGCACATCCTTCCTGTGCTAGCTCTTTGAAAGAGCTTGTCCAATTAGACCCATTTGTTCCACGCCCTAGCCCTGTAAATTTTTTTTGAAAGGTATATCCAATTCCCTTTTGTAATTATTCTTGAACCGCCCTTTCAGGCAGCACGTTCCAGATCATAACTCACTGCGTTTCAAAATTCCCCTCCACTCCGCTCTGGTTTTTCTGAAATCTATGTCTTCTGGTTATCAGCCCTCTGTCAGTGGAATTTCAGTGATTTTGAGCACCCCAATTAAATCTGGCTTTAACTTTCCCTGCTGAAAGCTGAACAGCTCCAGTTTCACCCCTAACTTTGCCTGTAAGCGGGCTGACAATGCTGGTATTGTTGGTGTTTGATTAACTGAGTTCTGTATTGTGGACGCTGAATGCCAATCTGCTATGACCTCTCCCTGGACCATTGCACGACAAGCCATCATTCACAAGACTGTCACTGACCTCATTTCCTCAGGAAATCTTCCCTCCACAGTCTCTAGCCCCATCGTCGACCCAATCCCTCACTGCTTGCTTCTACCCCCTTTTCAAGATCCACACAGAACCACCCTGGTTCTATCATATCAGCCTGTGCTTGCCCCCAGCTCTGAATTCTCTCAACTCAACTCTCTCTCTCTCTCTCTCTCTCTACACACACTCTCTTCACTCTCTCCACACTCTCTCTCGCTTCGTGTCTACCTATCTACAACTGTAATTTGTCCGATACTTCCCACCACTTTAACTTTTTCCAGTTCCATGTCCCCAGGCCATTGTCTTCTCACCAATCTCTCTACACCTCCTTTACCCACCAGGATAGACTGTGGGCTCTCCGCCCATTGAGGCCCCCTCCTCCACCACCATCCTCCGCTTGGCTGACCTTGTTCTTACATCGAACAACTTCTCCTTAAACTCCACTCATTTCCTTCAAATAAAAGGTGTTGCTCTTGGAACTTGTAAGGGTCTTCTTGGTAATGCCTGCATTTTCTTAGATATATGGAATATTCTTTATTCTAATCTTACTCAGGAACTCTCTCTCATCTTTAACAGTGATGACTGTATCAATGTTGTTTCCTGTTCTCCCCCCAATATGGAAAATGTCATCAACTTTGCTTCCCATTTCCACCCTTCTCACCTTCCCGTGATTCATCTCCATCTCTTCCCTTCCTCAACTTTTCTCTGCATATCTGGTGATAGATCGTCAATTAATATCATAAGAACATAAGAACTAGGAACAGGAGTAGGCCATCTGGCCCCTCGAGCCTGCTCCGCCATTTAATGAGATCATGGCTGATCTTTGTGGACTCAGCTCCACTCTCCGGCCCGTACACCACATCCCCGAATCCCTTTATTCTTTAGAAAGGTATCTATCTTTTTCTTAAAAACGTTTAAAGAAGGAGCCTCAACTGCTTCACTGGGCAAGGAATTCCAGAGATTCACAACCCTTTGGGTGAAGAAGTTCCTCCTAAACACCGTCCTAAATCTACTTCCCCTTATTTTGAGGCTATGCCCCCTAGTTCTGCTTTCCCCGACCAGTGGAAACAACCTGCCCGCATCTATCCTATCCCCTTCATAATTTTATATGTTTCAATAAGATCCCCCCGCATCCTTCTAAACTCCAATGAGTACAGTCCCAGTCTACTCAACCTTTCGTCATAATCTAATCCCCTCAACTCTGGGATCAACCTAGTGAATCTCCTCTGCACTCCCTCCAGTGCCAATATGTCCTTTCTCAGGTAAGGAGACCAAAACTGAACACAATACTCCAGATGTGGCCTCACCAACACCCTATACAATTGCAGCATAACCTCCCTAGTCTTGAACTCCATCCCTCTAGCAATGAAAGACAAAACTCGATTAGCCTTCTTAATCACCTGTTGCACCTGCACACCAACTTTTTGCGACTTCTGCACCAGCACACCCAGGTCCCTCTGCACAGCAGCATGTTTTAACATCTTACCGTTTAAATAATAATCCATTCTGCTGTTATTCCTCCCAAAATGGATAGCCTCACACTTGGCAACATTGAATTCCATCTGCCAGACCCTAGCCCATTCACCTAACCTATCCAAATCCTTCTGCAGACTTCCGGTATCCTCTGCACTTTTTGCTTTACCACTCATCTTAGTGTCGTCTGCAAACTTTGACACATTGCACTTGGTCCCCAACTCCAAATCATCTATGTAAATTGTGAACAACTGCGGGCCCAACACTGATCCTTGAGGGACCCCACTAGTTACAGGTTGCCAACCAGAGAAACACCCATTTATCCCCACTCTCTGCTTTCTGTTAGTTAACCAATCCTCTACCCATGCTACCACTTTACCCTCAATGCCATGCATCTTTAGTTTATGCAGCAACCTTTTGTGTGGCACCTTGTCAAAAGCTTTCTGGAAATCCAGATATACCACATCCATTGGCTCCCCGTTATCTACTGCACTGGTAACGTCCTCAAAAAATTCTACCAAATTAGTCAGACACGACCTACCCTTTGTGAACCCATGCTGCGTCTGCCCAATGGGACAATTTCCCTCCAGGTGCCCCGCTATTTCCTCCTTAATGATAGATTCCAGCATTTTCCCTACAATCGAAGTTAAGCTTACCGGCCTATAATTACCCGCTTTCTGCCGACCTCCTTTTTTAAACAGTGGTGTCACGTTTGCTACTTTCCAATCCTCTGGGACCACCCCAGAGTCTAGTGAATTTTGATAAATTATCACTAGTGCGTTTACAATTTCCCTAGCCATCTCTTTTAACACTCTGGGATGCATCCCATCAGGGCCAGGAGACTTGTCTACCTTTAGCCCATTAGCTTGCCCAATACTGCCTCCTTAGTGATTACAATCATCTCAAGGTCCTCACCTATCATATCTTTATTTCCATCAGTCACTGGCATGTTATTTGTGTCTTCCATTGTGAAGACTGACCCAAAAAAACCTGTTCAGCTCCTCAGCCATTTCCCTGTCTCCTATTATTAAATCTCCCTTCTCATCTTCCAAAGGACCAATATTTACCGTAGCCACTCTTTTTTGTCTTATATATTTGTAGAAGCTTTTACTATCTGCTTTTATGTTCTGAGCCAGTTTACTTTCATAGTCTACCTTACTCTTCTTTATAGCTTTTTTAGTAGCTTTCAGTTGTCCCCTAAAGACTTCCCAGTCCTCTAGTCTCCCACTAATTTTTGCCACTTTGTATGTTTTTTCCTTCAATTTGATACTCTCCCTCACCTCCTTAGATATCCACGGTCGATTTTTCCCCTTTCTACCGTCTTTCTTTTTTGTCGGTATGAACCTTTTCTGAACACTGTGAAAGATCGCTCGGAAGGTTCTCCACTGTTCCTCAACTGATTCACCATGAAGTCTTTGCCCCCAGTCTACCTTAGCTAGTTCTTCTCTCATCCCATTGGAATCGTCTTTGTTTAAGCACAAAACACTAGTGTTTGATTTTACCTTGTCATCCTACAACTGTATTTTAAATTCCACCATATTGTGGTCGCTCCTTCCAAGAGGATCCTGAACTATGAGATCATTAATCAATCCTGCCTCATTACACAGGACCAGATCTAGGACCGCTTGTTCCCTTGTAGGTTCCATTACATACTGTTCCAGGAAATTATCCCGGGCACATTCTATAAACTCCTCAAGGCTGCCTTTACCAACCTGGTTAAACCAATCGATATGCAGATTAAAATCTCCCATGATAACCGCTGTACCATTTCTACATGCATCCGTTATTTCTTTGCTTATTGCCTGCCCTACCATCCTGTTACTATTTGGTGGCCTATAGACTACTCCTATCAGTGACCTTTTCGCCTTACTATTCCTGATTTCCACCCAAATTGATTCAACCTTGTCCTCCATAGCACAAATATCATCCCTTACTATTGCCCGGATGCCATCCTTAAACAACAAAGCTACACCACCGCCCTTACCGTCCATTCTATCCTTTCGTATAGTCTGATACCCTTGGATATTTAACTCCCAGTCGTGACCATCTTTTAACCATGCTTCAGTAATGGCCACTAAATCATAGTCATTCACGATGATTTGCGCCATCAACTCATTTACCTTATTTTGTATACTACGAGCATTCAGGTAAAGTAGACTTATGCTGTTTTTTATGTCTTTGTTATGAATCCTAACACCTTGATCAGTAACTTTTCACAATTTATTTTTCCTCTTACCCTTTCTCCTAATTTTCCTTGTCTTTGAACCCATATCTCTACATAATAACCTGTCACGTAACCGGTTACCTTGATCTCCATTAACCATTATACTGTCCATAACTTTACACTTCCCTTCCCCCCAACTTGCTAGTTTAAAGTCCTTGTGACCAACCTATTTATCCTATTCGCGAGAACACTGGTCCCAGAATGGTTCAGGTGAAGACCGTCCCAACGGTACAGGTCCCTCCTGCCCCAGTACTGATGCCAATGCCCCATGAAATGGAATCCCTCTTTCCCGCACCACTCCTTTAGCCACGTGTTAACTTCCCTAATTTTCTCAACCCTATGCCAATTGGCATGTGGCTCGGGTAGTAATCCAGAGATTATAACCCTGGAGGACCTGTTCTTTAATTTAGTCCCGAGTGTTTGATAATCCCCAAACAGGTCCTCTTTCCTAGTCTTACCTATGTTGTTAGTCCCAACGTGGACCACAACAACTGGATCCTCCAACTTGAACATATCAACTTGAGACCCACTGACTGTCACAGCTACCTTGACTATACATCCCTCCCAACTGCTTCCTTCTGATATGTCGTCCTTTCTCTTTCAGTGAGGATTCTTCCATTGTGGGTGATTGGGCTGTCAACCGTGTCCATCCCACTTCTCAAACATTTGCTCTTGTTTCCTGTCCCTCCCCCAGAACCAGGATAGTCCCCCCCCTCCCCGCCCCTTTGCCTTCACCATTCACCCTACCAGCCTCCGCATTCAACACATTGCCCTCCGCCATTTCCATCACCACCAGTGTGATACTGTCACCAAACACACCTTCCCCGCCCCTCCATTTCCAGCGTTCTGATGGAACCATTCTCTCTGTGAAACCGTGGGCCACTCCTCAATCACCCCCTACCCTGCCCACAACAGCTTCCCTTTGAAGGAGACGCAACACCTGCCCTTTTACCTCCTGCCTCCCAGCGCTCCAAACATTCCTTCCGGGTGAAACCGTGACTCCTTTCACTGGAGCGCTCACTGTTCATGTACATCTCCTTTACAACAGGGAAACCAAACACAGATTGGGAGACCTCTTTGTGGAACACCCCCATTCAGTCCGCAAGCATGGATCTAATCTTCCAGAAGACCTTAAGATGTAGGAGCAGAAATGGGCCATTCGGCCCATCGAGTCAGCTCTGCTATTCATTGAGATCATGACTAATGAGCTGTGGTAATCTTCAACTCCACTTTCTTGCCTTATCCCCATAACCCTTGATTCTCACTGGTTAAAGGTCTCTCTCAGCCTTGAATATACTTAACGACCCAGCCTCTCCAGCTCTCTGCGGTAAAGAATTCCACAGATTCACTCCCCTCTGAGAGAGGAAATTCCTCCTCAACTCTGTTTTAAATGGGCGACCCCCTTACTCTGAGATTATGCCAATTATTCCAATCGCTGGTCGTTTTAACTCTCCGCACCACTCCCACTCTGACTGCTCTGTCATTGGCCTCCTATGCTGTACGAATTAAACTCCAGGAACAGCGCCTCACCTGTTGATCAGGCACATTGCACGAGACTCCAAGATTACCTGGCCACCATCCTCTCGCTGTTTATGGGGTCCTGCTGTGTGCAAACCAACTTCTGTATTTCTCAGTACACTTCAAAAGTGCTTCATTGGCTGGGAAATAATTTGGAGATTCGCAAAGAGGTGGAATGTGCTATTTAAATGCGCATTCCAAACAATGACACAGAAGGAAGTTGCTACAGTGAACGCCATGATTCAAATTTAAAAAAAAATCATTCCCAGGATGGCAACGCCATTTCTAATTTCCCTTGAGCGGGGGCAGAACGGTGGCGCAGTGGTTAGCACTGCTGCCTCACTGCGCCGAGGTCCCAGGTTCGATCCTGGCTCTGGGTCACTGTCCGTGTGGAGTTTGCACATTCTCCCCGTGTCTGCGTGGGTTTCGCCCCCACAACCTAAATATGTGCAGGGTAGGTGGATTGGCCACGCTAAATTGCCCCTTAATTGGAAAAAATGAATTGGCTACTCTTAAGTTTATTTTTTTTAAAGTTCCCCTGAGCGGTGGATGGTGAACCGCTTTGTCGACCTGCTACAGTCTGTGTGGGTAGGTGCTCCTACAGTGCACTTAGGGCGTTCCTGTCAGTTGGTTGTAGTAGCTGCCCCGTGCTTTCCTCCAGGGAGAAAACATCATTTCAGATTCACAAACATTACGCAATCCTCAGGTTTAATCGTGAGACGGGAACCCTGGTGTTGCCACATCAGATAGTGGCAAAGCAGCGGGCCGGGCACAGAACCAGTTCCTGCTTCAGGTTGGGAGGAATCCAACAAATGCTGAGTGTGCTCCGAACGGAATGAGGGAACACTGACCTTGGTCACTGCTGTATGGTATTTGCAAAGGATGAAGATCCAACCATTGCAGAATGCATGACTTATTCATTCTATCAACCCCCGAAGATGGGCATTGGGCAGAAACCCAACCACTGTGGTGATCAAGGTCTCTACAACAGGACTCTGTGACCTTCTGTTATTCATTCAAAACACATTGGCCATTGATCAAAGAATAATTGTTTTTTTCCTGTCGAAATGTATGCACCCAAATTACAAAAAAAACTAAAATGGCACTCCTGGTTTACACATTAAACCAGACCTCGCCACACAGCCTCTTGGCATCCTATCAGGCCATATGTTTCTTCCACCCTCCCCCTCTACTCCACTGGCGGTCTCACAGCCACCACATAAGCTGCTCCCTAAATCCCAACGCCTCGCCAACTCTTCCCCCCCCCCCCCCCCCCCCCCCCCCAATCAGGGTGACCCTAAAATCTATAATTGCACCATTGACCGATCTTTCCCTAAGCAACTGAGCTGTGGATTAATCGGCAGCACTCCTGCCTCTGAAACACAAGTTCACGTCCCAGCCCCAGCCTTCATCACAAGAATCGAGGCTGATTCTCCAGTGCAGAAATGAGGGAGTGCTCCACTGTCGGAGATGCTGTTTGTCAGATAAGACATCATGTCGGCTTGTCCAGGTCGATGTAAAAGATCCCATGGCGCTATTTCAAAGAGGATCCGGGGCGTTCTCCCCAGTGTCGTGGAACCAATATTTACCCCATCCATCAACATGGAATAAAGAAGATATGGTCGTTATCACATGATTTAAAAAAAATAAATTTAGAGTATCCGATTCTTTTTTTTTTCCAATTAGGAGCAATTTAGCGTGGCCAATCCACCTACCCTGCACATCTTTGGGTTGTGGGGGTGAGATCCACGCAGACACGGGGAGAATGTGCAAACTCCACACGGACAGTGACCCAGAGGCCGAGATCGAACCCGGGTCCTCAGCGCCGTGAGGCTGCAGTGCTAACCACTGTGCCACATTCCATCCCTTTTCTTCGACACTCTTAAGGAATATCGACCCAGTCGCCTCGTAAGACAAACCTGCCATCTCGAGGATTAATCTGGTAAATTATATGTAAATAAACTCAGAGTCATACTGCCTCGAAACCCTCACTCTTACTTCCCTCTCCACAGACGATGGCCAGACCTGCTAAGTTCCCAGCACTGTTTGTTTTTATTTCAGATTTCCGGCTACTGCTGTAGTTTGCTTTTATATCAGTCTGGTAAACCTCCGCTGCACCCCCTCTATGGCAAGTGTATCCTTCCTTAGATAACAAGACCACAACTGTACACAATACTCCAGGAGCAGTCTCACCAAGGCTCTCTACAACAGCAGCAGGACATCTTTACTCCTTTACTCAAACCCTCGTTTAACCAAAGCATTGTCTGCTCTCTCAGCTGCATGTGAAATATGCCGCAAACATTATTATTTCAAAGGAGAGGGAGATAGCGGTTGTGTTGTAATTCACCGACTGACCACTAGGAGTCTCATTAGTATATAAGTGAATGTTAGAGTCAGGTGACCTCAGACTGACTGGCGAGCTGGAAGCGAGAGGTTGCTTGTGTGTGATCATACTCTCATTCATCTATTTTGTATTTCGTTGGCCCACAGTTAATGTTAATAAATCGTTTAAAGCTTTGGCTGCAAGTGTTCTTGTATTATAAATCTGGCCATCCGACAAGAGCATTACAAGGGAATCGAATGGAGAAAAAGGGGGGGGGTAAGGGGGAAGAGTGAAAAGGGGGGAGAGGGAGAGAGGAGGCAGCACCCAAAACACAGGGGAAATATACACTACAGCAGGGGTGTGGGGCCTACTAGCCCCCCAAAAGAAGGGTAAGTCCTCCTGATGAGGCCCTATCACCCTGGGTGGGCCTCACCCTAGTGTATAGCATTGTGGGACTATCTGCTCCATCACAGGGACCCGGGGGTCTCAACTATATGACCCTAAACCATAAAGCTATCAGACAGGCACGATCTACGAACATAGGCCAACCGGTCAAATGCACAGCGCAGGTGTGTAGTTTAACTGCATGGTGGTTAGTGGGAGTCGAAGGATGTAAAATACTTTTTTATGTTGCCATAGCTATTTCTGTGTAATGCTTCAGTTACTCTGAGCACATTCCTATTATGTTTACTACAATGGTGTAGCCTGTTTATACTTCATGGTATGTTTGTCACAATTGTGTGTTTAGATGATACTGTTAATACGCTTTTATTTATTTCCCCCCTGTTACAAATATAAATGAAATTCTTCAGTAAAAACACTTTTGAAATAAATATTTCAAAGGAGATCAGGGGAGTTCTGTCTGGTATTCTGGATAATATTTATCCCTCTATCAACATCACAAAGATAGATTACCACATTGCTGTTTGTGGGAGCAGATGAATAAATTAGCTGCTGCGTTTTCTAGGTTACCACAGGGGCCACATGTCAAATGTACTCCATCGTTTGTAACATGCTTTGGGGCATCTTGTGGTCATCAAAGGTTCTCCAGAAATTCAGGCTTTTCTTTTTGATGATTTGAAGCAAGCAACCCATGTTAAAGGGAAGAAAACTCTTACCATTCAGATGGAACATCGATTTATTGATTAACTCATGGAGGGAAGGAAGGCTGGAAATTGCGGAGGCACCGACCACAATCCCTCTCCGATATGGGGGTGATGCCAGAGGACTGGAGAATTGCAAATTTTACACCTTTGTTCAAAATTGGGTGTAATGTAAGCCCACCAACTCCAGGCCAATTAACTTAACCTAAGTATGGGGAAAGCTGTTACAAATGATCATCTGTAGGGCAGCACGGTGGCACAGTGGTTAGCATTGCTGCCTCACAGCGCCGTGGTCCCAGGTTTAATCCCGGCCCTGGGTCACTGTCCGTGTGGAGTTTGCACATTCTCCCCGTGTCTGCGTGGGTTTCGCCCCCACAACCCAAAGATGTGCGGGTAGGTGGATTGGCCGCGCTAAATTGCCATTTTAATTGGAAAAAATGAATTGGGTATTCTAAATTTAAAAAATAAGGCATATGCGATCCTGGTCTTTGTAAATAGAGGCAAAGAGCACACAAGCGAGGAAGTTAGCAAGGAACACAAGTTCAACTGTGTTCAATTACGGGTGCCACACTTTAGGAATAGGGTTGTCACCCTCCAGGATTGGTCTGGACTCTCCAGGAATTCAATCTCCAGGACGCTGCTGTGTGGGCGACCCTGGAGAATTGAAATAATCGGATCATTTTTAAAAAAGATGTTTTTTTAAAATCTTCAAACATTTATCTTTAATATATAGAAAATAATTTAATAAATATATTAAAAAAATATATATATAGAAAATAGGATTTAAAAAAAAGGGCTGTTTGACTCACAGTCAAGAATCATCCAGTCAGGTATTGAGTCCTTTTGCTTTCCAGCTGGTGTAGGAAGGCCGTGCGTCACGAGGACGGATGTCATCCAGACTCGAAACATCAGCTCCCTTCACTGTGAAAAGCCCCTCGTCGCCACACTCCGGCGCCGGTTCGGGTACAGCGAGGGAGAATTCAGAATGTCCAATTCACCTAACAGCTCGTCTTTCGGGACTTGTGGGAGGAAACCGGAGCCCCCGAGGAAACCCACGCAGACACGGGGAGAACGTGCAGACTCCGCACAGACAGTGACCCAAGCCGGGAATCGAACCCGGGACCCTGGCAACGTGAAGCAACAGTGCTAACCGCTGTGCCACCCTATTGAGTTGGTTATGTGCAATTTTGCTTTATAATAATAATAATAATCGCTGATTGTCACGAGTAGGCTTCCATGAAGTTACCGTGAAAAGCCCCTAGTTGCCACATTCCGACGCCTGTTCGGGGAGGCTGGTACGGGAATTAAACCCGTGCTGCTGGCCTTGTTCTGCATTACAAGCCAGCTGTTTAGCCCACTGTGCTAAACCAGCCCCTTTGTGATTATGTTTGTTGTGTGAATATATAAATGCCCCAATAAAATATTTTTCAACAAAAAAATGTTAGCCTCCTTGTGACACTAGCTCATTATTATTGCTAGGTTATTATTGTTAGCCGGCTTTGCGGGTGGGCAACTGAACTGCTGTTGGCGGAGAGCAAGCAGGGAGGCAGCGGGCCGAGCGGCCTGGTTCCAGTGTGCATTGGGAGGCGCTGGGAAAAGGCGAGTTTGGAGGAGTGGAGCCAGCCGCTGGGAAAGTTTGCAAAGGAGGCTGCCCCGAAACTTCCTGTGCCAGTGGCGACGTCGGCGTGCGTTTGGGCAAAGGGGGCGCGTGCACGGGGTGGTGCGCGCGTGCACGGGGTGGTGCGCGCGTGCACGGTGACAGAGAGAGAGAGAGGGGGGGTCGGGGACGCGCGGTGAAAATGTTGCGCAGGAAGAAAGCAGTGGGGCTGCTGTGTGTATGGAGCTGTCAGCGATCGGGGAGCAAGTGTTCGCAGTGGAAACCATCAGCAAGAAGCGCATCAGGAAGGTAACCCTGTCCCCCAGACACACACCCACACACACACCCTCCCACATCCCCCCTCCCACACACACAGCACAACTTTTAAAGCACCCAAGGCTTTTAAATAGACCACCCACACACCCTAAACAAAACCCTCCCCTCCACTCAGCCAGATGTGCAGGAGACTCCGGGACAGATGTGTGAGCTGGAGTCTGTGTTTAAACACTCCATAATTAAACCACACAACAATTAATTCAATAATGCCCCCCCCCCCCCCGCCACAACACACACACCCTCCCCAGTCAGCTGCTGCTCACAGAGGGAGGGGGGGGGTGGTTCCACTGGAATGGTTAGTGTCAGAGTGTTTAATAATTCCAGGTTTCGATGGTAGATGTTTTTTGCTGCTAATGGGGAAATTCTTGATCAGAGTGTTGGGGAGTTTCAGTTTGCTCTGCACTGTCAGGGGCTGGGGGAGGGGGGAGGTGTTGGAATTTACCAATATTTGCTGACTGCTGAGGGCCTGCTGGAAGTTAGCAGTTCCATCAGTTGTTGGAAGACTTAAATGAGTCAATTAATTGTTCCTGGACGCAAGGCACCTGCAGTTAGCTTGCAAGCAAGGAGCCAAAGGAAGCAGGATTGGAACCCAAATTTAATCAGCAAACGCTAAATTATGGGACTGTTAATAACTCCGGTGCTTGGATATGTTGGGGACAGGGAGAGCGGGCGAGCGAGCGATACAATAGACCGGGATGAGATCATTATGACACATTGCTCAGTCACAGTTATCTGGAATCTTCTGGCTAATAAAGGGCGGCGCAGTGGCACAGTGGTTAGCACTGTTGTTTCACAGCTCCAGGGTCCCAGGTTTGATTCCCCATTGGGTGACTGTCTGTGCAGAGTCTGCACGTTCTCCCCGTGTCTGCGTGGGTTTCCTCCGGGTGCTCCGGTTTCCTCCCACAGTCCAAAGATGTGCAGGTTAGGTGGATTGGCCATGCTAAATTGCCCTTAGTGTCGAAAAAAAATGGTTAGGTGGGGTTACGGGGATAGGGTGGGGGTACGGGCTTAAGTAGGGTGCTCTTTCCAAGGGCCGGTGCAGACTCGATGGGCCGAATGGCCTCCTGCACTGTAAATTCGATGATTCTAAGATTATTCCTATCAGCCTTCATCAGGAGAAGGGTGTTCATCCCAGTTTATTCACAGAATTTACAGTGCAGAAGGAGGCTATTCGGCCCATCGAGTCTGCACCAACTCTTGGAAAGAGCACCCCACCCAAGGTCAACACCTCCACCCTATCCCCATAACCCAGTAACCCCACCCAACACTAAGGGCAATTTTGAACACTAAGGGCAATTTATCATGGCCAATCCACCTAACCTGCACATCTTTGGACTGTGGGAGGAAACCGGAGCACCCGGAGGAAACCCACGCAGACACGGGGAGGATGTGCAGACTCCGCACAGACAGTGACCCAAGCCGGAATCGAACCTGGGACCCTGGAGCTGTGAAGCAATTGTGCTATCCACAAGGCTACCGTGCTGCCCCATTTATGCTTGAACCCGCTCCAAGCGACATTATCATATCCCCCCTGCCTTTAAATTATTTCTGTACATCTCTGTTTAAAAAGAAGTCTTAGTTGGGCACAGACAGCCCGCGTGTGGGGAGGTTCAGAGAGAGGCCTGCCCCAGGCTCAGCATGTTGGCGAGGGTCTGGATTTGTGACTCCTGCTCGGGTTGAATATCCTGCAGCCAAATTCATGGTAACTGGAGATTTGAGCGGGGGGAACCTGTGGGGCTTGGGGACTGTGCATTCGGGGAGATGTTAATTCAGTTACAACGGGCCCAGTCCAGGCCACAAGATGCTTTTTGTTGGCCGCGTGCACAGCGTGGCCTTAATAGCTGGATCGCCAGCCTAGGATCAGAGTACAAGCCCTCTGGTGGCCAGTACGTGATCACAGTCACACGTCAGGGGGTGGGGAGTCACACACTGTCCTGGGGTCTGGGGGTGGGGAGTCACACACTGTCCTGGGGTCTGGGGGTGGGGGTCACACACTGTCCTGGGGTCTGGGGGTGGGGGTCACACACTGTCCTGGGGTCTGGGGGTGGGGGTCACACACTGTCCTGGGATCTGGGGGTGGGGGTCACACACTGTCCTGGGGTCTGGGGGTGGGGGCCACACACTGTCCTGGGGTCTGGGGGTGGGGGTCACACACTGTCCTGGGGTCTGGGGGTGGGGGTCACACACTGTCCTGGGGTCTGGGGGTGGGGGCCACACACTGTCCTGGGGTCTGGGGGTGGGGGTCACACACTGTCCTGGGGTCTAGGGGTGGGGGTCACACACTGTCTGGGGTCTGGGGGTGGGGGCCACACACTGTCTGGGGTCTGGGGGTGGGGGCCACACACTGTCTTGGGGTGCGAGGGGCGCAGCTAGACCAGAGTGGATTTGTGTTCTGAGCGGTTTCGATGAGCATTTGAAACACCGTCACAAACAAGCTCCGATACAGGTGCTGGAAAACGGGATGAGAATGGATCGGTGTTTGTGGCCGGTGCAGACAAGGTAGGCTGGAGGGCCTCTTTCTGTGCAGTAAAGCTCTCTGGGTCCCATGCAGGGGTGAAGTCAGCAATCCTTCCAATCACAATCCTGCTCTGCCACCTCCTCCATTGACTGAGCTATTTGTTTATTTTCCCTGACAAGGTCCCAGTGCCATCATTGCATCACCTGACAGGTTATTTACTTACCGACAGCAAAATAACCAGCAGCGAATTGCATCCAACTTCACACTCCTTACACAACCAAATATACAACAATATGTGCGACAGCTTGATTGGGGAAGCTTCACTCTGTATCTAACCCCGTGCTGTACCTGTCCTGGGAATGTTTGATGGGGACAGTGTAGAGGGAGCTTTACTCTGTATCTAACCCCGTGCTGTTCCTGGGAGTGTTTGATGGGGACAATGTAGAGGGAGCTTTACTGTGTATCTAACCCCGTGCTGTACCTGTCCTGGGAGTGTTTGATGGGGACAGTGTAGAGGGAGCTTTACTCTGTATCTAACCCCGTGCTGTACCTGCCCTGGGAGAGTTTGATGGGGACAGTGTAGAGGGAGCTTTACTCTGTATCTAACCCCGTGCTGTACCTATCCTGGGAGTGTTTGATGGGGACAGTGTAGAGGGAGCTTTACTCTGTATCTAACCCCGTGCTGTACCTGTCCTGGGAGTGTTTGATGGGGACAGTGTAGAGGGAGCTTTACTCTGTATCTAACCCCGTGCTGTACCTGTCCTTGGAGTGTTTGATGGGGACAGTGTCGAGGGAGCTTTACTCTGTATCTAACCCCGTGCTGTACCTGTCCTGAGAGTGTTTGATGGGAACAGTGTAGAGGGAGCTTTACTCTGTATCTAACCCCGTGCTGTACCTGTCCTGGGAGTGTTTGATGGGGACAGTGTAGAGGGAGCTTTACTCTGTATCTAACCCCGTGCTGTACCTGTCCTGGGAGTGTTTGATGGCGACAGTGCAGAGGGAGCTTTACTCTGTATCTAACCCCGTGCTGGACCTCTCCTGGGAGTGTTTGATGGGGACAGTGTAGAGGAAGCTTTACTCTGAATCTAACCCGGTGCTGTACCTGTCCTGGGAGTGTTTGATGGGGACAGTGTAGAGGGAGCTTTACTTTGTATCTAACCCCGTGCTGTACCCGTCCTGGGAGTGTTTGATGGGGACAGTGTAGAGGAAGCTTTACTCTGTATCTAACCATGTGCTGTACCTGTCCTGGGAGTGTTTGATGGGGACAGTGTAGAGGGAGCTTTACTCTGTATCTAACCCCGTGCTGTACCTGTCCTGGGAGTGTTTGATGGGGACAGTGTAGAGGGAGCTTTACTCTGTATCTAACCCCGTGCTGTACCTGTCCTGGGAGTGTTTGATGGGGACAGTGTCGTGGGAGCTTTACTCTGTATCTAACCCCGTGCTGTACCTGTCCTGGGAGTGTTTGATGGCGACAGTGTAGAGGGAGCTTTACTCTGTATCTAACCCCGTGCTGTACCTGTCCTGGGAGTGTTTGATGGCGACAGTGCAGAGGGAGCTTTACTCTGTATCTAACCCCGTGCTGGACCTCTCCTGGGAGTGTTTGATGGGGACAGTGTCGAGGAAGCTTTACTCTGAATCTAACCCGGTGCTGTACCTGTCCTGGGAGTGTTTGATGGGGACAGTGTAGAGGGAGCTTTACTCTGTATCTAACCTCGTGCTGTACCCGTCCTGGGAGTGTTTGATGGGGACAGTGTAGAGGAAGCTTTACTCTGTATCTAACCATGTACTGTACCTGTCCTGGGAGTGTTTGATGGGGACAGTGTAGAGGGAGCTTTACTCTGTATCTAACCCCGTGCTGTACCTGTCCTGGGAGTGTTTGATGGGGACAGTGTAGAGGGAGCTTTACTCTGTATCTAACCCCGTGCTGTACCTGTCCTGGGAGTGTTTGATGGGGACAGTGTCGAGGGAGCTTTACTCTGTATCTAACCCCGTGCTGTACCTGTCCTGGGAGTGTATGATGGGGATAGTGTTGAGGGAGCTTTACTCTGTATCTAACCCCGTGCTGTATCTGTCCTGGGAGTGTTTGATGGGGACAGGGCAGAGGGAGCTTTACTCTGTATCTAACCCCGTGCTGGACCTCTCCTGGGAGTGTTTGATGGGGACAGTGTAGAGGAAGCTTTACTCTGTATCTAACTCGGTGCTGTACCTGTCCTGGGAGTGTTTGATGGAGACAGTGTAGAGGGAGCTTTACTCTGTATCTAACCCCGTGCTGTACCTGTCCTGGGAGTGTTTGATGGGGACAGCGTAGAGGGAGCTTTACTCTGTATCTAACCCCGTGCTGTACCTGTCCTGGGAGTGTTTGATGGGGACAGTGTAGAGGGAGCTTTACCCTGTATCTAACCCCGTGCTGTACCTGTCCTGGGAGTGTTTGATGGGGACAGTGTAGAGGGAGCTTTACTCTGTATCTAACCCCGTGCTGTACCTGTCCTGGGAGAGTTTGATGGGGACAGTGTAGAGGGAGCTTTACTCTGTATCTAACCCCGTGCTGTACCTGTCCTGGGAGAGTTTGATGGGGACAGTGTGGAGGGAGCTTTACCCTGTATCTAACCCCATGCTGTACCTGTCCTTGGAGTGTTTGATGGGGACAGTGTAGAGGGAGCTTTACTCTGTATCTAACCCCGTGCTGTACATGTCCTGGGAGTGTTTGATGGGGACAGTGTAGAGGGAGCTTTACTCTGTATCTAACCCCGTGCTGTCCCTGTCCTGGGAGTGTTTGATGGCGACAGTGTAGAGGGAGCTTTACTCTGTATCTAACCCCGTGCTGTCCCTGTCCGGGGGGTGTTTGATGGGGACAGTGTAGAGGGAGCTTTACTCTGTATCTAACCCCGTGCTGTACCTGTCCTGGGAGTGTTTGATGGGGACAGTGTGGAGGGAGCTTTACTCTGTATCTAACCCCGTGCTGTACCTGTCCGGGGGGTGTTTGATGGGGACAGTGTAGAGGGAGCTTTACTCTGTATCTAACCCCGTGCTGTACCTGTCCTGGGAGTGTTTGATGGGGACAGTGTAGAGGGAGCTTTACTCTGTATCTAACCCCGTGCTGTACCTGTCCTGGGAGTGTTTGATGGGGACAGCGTAGAGGGAGCTTTACTCTGTATCTAACCCCGTGCTGTACCTGTCCTGGGAGTGTTTGATGGGGACAGTGTAGAGGGAGCTTTACCCTGTATCTAACCCCGTGCTGTACCTGTCCTGGGAGTGTTTGATGGGGACAGTGTAGAGGGAGCTTTACTCTGTATCTAACCCCGTGCTGTACCTGTCCTGGGAGAGTTTGATGGGGACAGTGTAGAGGGAGCTTTACTCTGTATCTAACCCCGTGCTGTACATGTCCTGGGAGTGTTTGATGGGGACAGTGTAGAGGGAGCTTTACTCTGTATCTAACCCCGTGCTGTCCCTGTCCTGGGAGTGTTTGATGGCGACAGTGTAGAGGGAGCTTTACTCTGTATCTAACCCGTGCTGTCCCTGTCCGGGGGGTGTTTGATGGGGACAGTGTAGAGGGAGCTTTACTCTGTATCTAACCCCGTGCTGTACCTGTCCTGGGAGTGTTTGATGGGGACAGTGTGGAGGGAGCTTTACTCTGTATCTAACCCCGTGCTGTACCTGTCCGGGGGGTGTTTGATGGGGACAGTGTAGAGGGAGCTTTACTCTGTATCTAACCCCGTGCTGTCCCTGTCCTGGGAGTGTTTGATGGCGACAGTGTAGAGGGAGCTTTACTCTGTATCTAACCCCGTGCTGTCCCTGTCCGGGGGGTGTTTGATGGGGACAGTGTAGAGGGAGCTTTACTCTGTATCTAACCCCGTGCTGTACCTGTCCTGGGAGTGTTTGATGGGGACAGTGTGGAGGGAGCTTTACTCTGTATCTAACCCCGTGCTATACCTGTCCGGGGGGTGTTTGATGGGGACAGTGTAGAGGGAGCTTTACTCTGTATCTAACCCCGTGCTGTACCTGTCCTGGGAGTGTTTGATGGGGACAGTGTAGAGGGAGCTTTACCCTGTATCTAACCCCGTGCTGTACCTGTCCTGGGAGTGTTTGATGGGGACAGTGTAGAGGGAGCTTTACTCTGTATCTAACCCCGTGCTGTACCTGTCCTGGGAGAGTTTGATGGGGACAGTGTAGAGGGAGCTTTACTCTGTATCTAACCCCGTGTTGTACCTGTCCTGGGAGAGTTTGATGGGGACAGTGTGGAGGGAGCTTTACCCTGTATCTAACCCCATGCTGTACCTGTCCTTGGAGTGTTTGATGGGGACAGTGTAGAGGGAGCTTTACTCTGTATCTAACCCCGTGCTGTACATGTCCTGGGAGTGTTTGATGGGGACAGTGTAGAGGGAGCTTTACTCTGTATCTAACCCCGTGCTGTACCTGTCCGGGGGGTGTTTGATGGGGACAGTGTAGAGGGAGCTTTACTCTGTATCTAACCCCGTGCTGTACCTGTCCTGGGAGTGTTTGATGGGGACAGTGTAGAGGGAGCTTTACTCTGTATCTAACCGCGTGCTGTACCTGTCCTGGGAGTGTATGATGGGGACAGTGTAGAGGGAGCTTTACTCTGTATCTAACCCCGTGCTGTCCCTGTCCGGGGGGTGTTTGATGGGGACAGTGTAGAGGGAGCTTTACTCTGTATCTAACCCCGTGCTGTACCTGCCCTGGGAGTTTTGATGGGGACAGTGTGGAGGGAGCTTTACTCTGTATCTAACCCCGTGCTGTACCTGTCCTGGGAGTGTTTGATGGGGACAGTGTAGAGGGAGTTTTACTCTGTATCTAACCCCGTGCGGTACCTGTCCGCGGGGTGTTTGATGGGGACAGTGTAGAGGGAGCTTTACTCTGTATCTAACCCCGTGCGGTACCTGTCCTGGGAGTGTTTGATGGGGACAGTGTAGAGGGAGCTTTACTCTGTATCTAACCCCGTGCTGTACCTGTCCTGGGAGTGTTTGATGGGGACAGTGTAGAAGGAGTTTTACTCTGTATCTAACCCCGTGCGGTACCTGTCCGGGGGGTGTTTGATGGGGACAGTGTAGAGGGAGCTTTACTCTGTATCTAACCCCGTGCGGTACCTGTCCTGGGAGTGTTTGATGGGGACAGTGTAGAGGGAGCTTTACTCTGTATCTAACCCCATGCGGTAACTGTCCGGGGGGTGTTTGATGGGGACAGTGTAGAGGGAGCTTTACTCTGTATCTAACCCCGTGCTGTACCTGTCCTGGGAGTGTTTGATGGGGACAGTGTAGAGGGAGCTTTACTCTGTATCTAACCCCGTGCGGTACCCGTCCTGGGAGAGTTTGATGGGGACAGTGCCGAGGGAGGGGGAGTAACGCAGTCAATGGTGAGGAGGGAATTAAGTGAACAGGTTGTTGTGATTTAGGTTCCTGATCGACGGGATGAGTCGCAGCTTCCGCGGTTCCTCCGTGATCTGTGAATCTTTGAGGGTATTGTTCCATTTCTGTCTCTGATCATCTCCGGTGTAGACCCTGGGCAGAGAGAGCTGGACTGAGCGGGAGGGTCACTTAATTTGAGTAGTACATACTGGAGGGTGGAATGGGAGCTATGGGGCAGGGTGTGGATTGGCTGACCTCCTCTACGCCCTGACTGACCCGATATCTCTGTGGAAAGTCTGTGCCTCGGTCGCCGCTCCCATTTCCTGCAGTGCTGGCCTCTGTAATGGATTTTACAGGCGGGGCCTCCGGTGCTAAATGGGGAGGGGGTGTGTGGGGAGGGGGGCTTGCTGGTGGTGGGGGGGGGGGGGAAGCTGCGGTGCGCCCTGAGTAGGTGATGGGGTCTGTCGGAGATGGGCATTGATTTCAATTCTCATGGTCTCTGTCATCGCGTTGCGGAACAGCCTCCGCGCCCGCCAGCGCTTCGGTGAGAGAATTGGGGAGAATCCACGCCAGTCAGCAGTGCTGTCAGTGGCCAGAATGTGCAACAGAGAAACAGCCAGTGGGCAGTAGTCCCAGGGAATGCTGGCATTCCTGGTGGACAGACTCTGGGAGCAGTTTATAGACTCGGGGCTCTGGCTGGGGAATAGTTTGAGTTATTATGTGTCGTAGTCAAGAAGCAGGCCAATGCTTAGTGTCCAGTCTGTTTTGATGATAAATACAGGCTCTGTTTCCTTTCCTCCCTTGCCTTGTGTTGTGGTTGTTGGTTTGAAACCGGAGGAGTTCCCTTTTTACAAGATATTGATACCTTTATTTCAGCTCCCCCAGGGAGCTTTTTAGTCGACAGCTATACACATGGTTGTTATTTGTGTTACAGTGTGATGCCTGAGGGAGTGCCGCACTGTCAGAGGGTCAGTACTGAGGGAGTGTTACACTGTCAGAGGGTCAGTACTGAGGGAGTGCCGCACTGTCAGAGGGTCGGTACTGAGGGAGCGCCGCACTGTCAGAGGGTCAGTACTGAGGGAGTGCTGCACTGTCAGAGGGTCAGTACTGAGGGAGTGCCGCACTGTCAGAGGGTCAGTACTGAGGGAGTGCCGCACTGTCAGAGGGTCAGTACTGAGGGAGTGCCGCACTGTCAGAGGGTCAGTACTGAGGGAGTGCCGCACTGTCAGAGGGTCAGTACTGAGGGAGTGCTGCACTGTCAGAGGGTCAGTACTGAGGGAGTGCTGCACTGTCAGAGGGTCAGTACTGAGGGAGTGCCGCACTGTCAGAGGGTCAGTACTGAGGGAGTGCCGCACTGTCAGAGGGTCAGTACTGAGGGAGTGCCGCACTGTCAGAGGGTCAGTACTGAGGGAGTGCTGCACTGTCAGAGGATCAGTACTGAGGGAGTGCTGCACTGTCAGAGGGTCAGTACTGAGGGAGTGCCTCACTGTCAGAGGGTCAGTACTGAGGGAGTGCCGCACTGTCAGAGGGTCAGTACTGAGGGAGTGCCGCACTGTCAGAGGGTCAGTACTGAGGGAGTGCTGCACTGTCAGAGGGTCAGTACTGAGGGAGTGCTGCACTGTCAGAGGGTCAGTACTGAGGGAGTGCCGCACTGTCAGAGGGTCAGTACTGAGGGAGTGCCGCACTGTCAGAGGGTCAGTACTGAGGGAGTGCCGCACTGTCAGAGGGTCAGTACTGAGGGAGTGCCACACAGTCAGAGGATCAGTACTGAGGAAGTGCCGCACTGTCAGAGGGTCAGTACTGAGGGAGTGCCGCACTGTCAGAGGTGAACTTTAAACTGAGGCCCTGTATACTGTACAATAATGGTGTTGCTATTTGAAGAACAGGGGAATTCCTCCCAGAATGCTGTGCCAGTGTTTATCCAGCAATGAAACATCACAAACAACCAATAGAATCTGGAGATGATCATATTGCTGTTTGTGTGATCTTACTGTATGTAAATTGGCTGCTGTATTTCACTGCATTCCAGCAGGGACTTGTGATATCAGAAAGAAGGTTGCCTCCTGGGCCGGCGTTTCTGAGCATTGCGATCTCGAGAAGGGTCTGAATGTTTCCCCCCGGGTCTGTTGTGTGAAATGGTTACAGATGAATAGTCAGTGTCACGTGGAGCATCGTCAGGGTGAGCACTATTTTGGAAGAACCGGGGCCCACTGACCCGTAACGTCCTCACGGTGGTGATGTCTGGCAGATTAATCGGTGTGGAGTAACTGAGACGCCGAGAGGAAAGAAACGCTTCCTTGGTACAGCACCAACTGCCGTAAAGGAGGGCTTTAAGGGATGAGATACCCTCAATGACAACTCGACAGAGATGATTGGTAATACAAAGGCTTTAATTAGCAGAGAACCAGTCAGCTACCGAGAAGTGTGCTCACTGCACGCTGCCCACTGGACATTACCTTATATATGGCTCCCTGGGGGGGGGCGGAGCCGGAGGCGGAGTCTCCCAGGGTTCCAAACCCGGTCTGAAAGGGATCATTACATTAAAGGTGCAGTAATCAATCATCACATTCAGCCCGTTTTAAAAGAAAACACAGAGTCCATCGGGGGTGAAGTGGAATTACATGTCCAGTCTTTTGGGTGGTCTGATTGTCCGTGTCGACCTTCTCAGCTCCGGCGGTGGTGCGGCGGACACGGGCGTCTTCAGTGGGGGTATATCCGGGAGCACGGTGGTCTGAGCCTTTGTCCGTGTTGGAGCAGGGGGGTTTATCCAGGGTGACTAGGGTGATTGGGGCTGGCACTGGCGGGGGGGAGGGGGCGCTAGAGGGGGGGGACGCTGTCAGTGTCAGCAGCCGGTGCGGGGAGGGGAGCGTCGGTAGAGTGGGGGGCAGCAGTGGGAGAGCCAGCGGGTGCCAGGTCTCACAGGGAAACTGTGTCTTGTCTTCCGTCGAGGAGCTCGATGCAGGCGTATTGAGGGTCCGCATGCAGCAGCTGCACCCTCTCGTGTAGGGGCGGTCCTCCGGGCGGATGGGGAGCTGATGATAGGCGGATTTTAGGTCAACCATGGAGAATACCCGTACTGGGCGATCTGGTTCACCATTTCTGCTATGCGGGGAAGGGGGTACGCATCGAGTTGTGTAAAACAGTTTATGGTCTGACTATAATCCACCACCATTCGTTTCTTTTCCCCTGACCAGACTACCAATACTTGTGCCCTCCAAGGGCTGTTGCTAGCCTCTATGACCCCTTCTTTCAGCAACCACTGAACCTCTGACTTGATGAAAGTCAGGTCTTGAGCACTGTACCGGCGACGGGCTTACAGTCGGGGGTGAGGTTTGCGAAGAGTGGGGGGTGGTGCAACTTTAAGTGTTGCCAGGCTGCATACCGTGAGTGGGGGCAGGGGTCTGCCGAATGTCAATGTCAGGCTTCGGTGGCTGCACTGAAAGTCCAGGCCGAGCAGCAGGGGGGCGCAGAGGTGAGGGAGGATATAAAATTTGGAACGGGCGTATTCGGCGCCCTGGATTGCGAGGTTCGTGACACAATACCCCATGATCTGGACCGAGTGGGACCCAGACGCGAGGGCGATAGTTTGGGAGGCGGGATAGGTGCACAAGGAGCAGCGCCTTACCGTTTCTGGGTGAATAAAGCTCTCCGTGCTCCCGGAGTCAAAAAGGCAGGGGGTGTCGCGCCCGTTGATTAGGACCTGCATCATGGAGTTCCACAGGTGCTTTGGCCGTGATTGATCGAGAGTGATCGCTCCCAGTTGCGGGTAGTCAGAGTCCTCAGTTGAGTCGGACTCACAAAATGGCCGCCTGGAGTCACAAATGGCCGCCGCCTTCGGTTGCACGTGTCGGATTTTGAAGATGGCCGCCGCCAAGATGGCCGCCCCCATGACTTGCACGAGGCCGATGACGCTTCAGAAGGGGGGGTGTCCGGCCGGCGTGCAGCCGCGTTGCGGGGCCTGTGGGCCTGGGAGCTCGATTTTTGGGCCCGATGAGACTTTTATTTCTGGACTTTGGGCCCAGCTAGGCAGACCTTTGCAAAATGCCCCTTCCTTCCGCAGTGGATGCAGATAGCGGAGCGGGCTGGGCAACGCTGATGTGGGTGCTGGCCTTGCCCACAGAAATAGCACGGTGTGCCCTCGGTGTGAGCGGGTCGCCGCGCGGCGCAGGCCTGTAGCGTGGCCGAGTCTGGAGGGGATCGAGAGGGGTTCGCAATGTCCGCGGAGTATGCACGGAGATTATGGTAGGCCACTTCCAGAGAGGAGGCGAGCGTTACCATGCCTTGGAGATCTTTTGCTCTGTCTTCGAGGAGTCGCTGCCTGATGTATGTGGATCGTATACCGGACACAAAAGCATCTCAGATGTGCAAGTTCATATGGATTTCTACCGTCACGTCCTTGAGGTCGCAGTTCCTAGTGAGCGTGGCGAGTCTTTCCACGTACTCGTCCAGCGTTTCCCCGGAGCGCTGGCAGTAGGTCGAGAGCAAATGCTGGGCGTATACCTCGCTTATTGGCTTAACAAAGCGCTTCTGCAGGATTTCGACCGCCGCCTCGTACGTGGTGGCCTTTTCAATCACGGAGGAGAGTCTGTGGCCCACCCGGGCATGTAGTAAGCTCAGCTTGTGAGGTCCGTCGCCTGGAGTGTCTGAGGAATTCAGGTAGGCCTCAAAACTCCGAAGCCAGTATTTAAAAATTTCAGCGGCCTCCGGCAACCGAGCGTCCAAATTGAGTTTCTCCAGCTTTAGACCGCTGTCCATCTTGAAGTAATCTGCGAATTAAATTGAGATACCCTCAATTACAACTCGAGAGAGATGATTGGTAATACAAAGGCTTTAATTAGCAGAGAACCAGACAGCTACCGAGAAGTGTGCTCACTGCACGCTGCCCACTGGACATTACCTTATATATGGCTCCCTGGGGGGGTGGAGCCGGAGGCGGAGTCTCCCAGGGTTCCAAACCCGGTCTTAAAGGGATCATTACATTAAAGGTGCAGTAGGCAATCATCACAAGGGAACAATTAAAATTGTTCCAATCAATGCTGGAGGAGTGTGTCGGCGATGGTGTGGTGCCTCCCTGGGAACGTCGTGTGTCTGGTGCGTCCCGCGCGAGGCCAGTTTGTCTTTCTTAAATAGTTTCTCTGGAGTTCGAAGTTAATTATTTCCCCTCTAACTCTGTCAGAGTAACTATGAGGGTAAAACTGGCCAAACCTTCCAAAGTTAGTGATTCAAATCGCTTGTTTGGTGGTTCCCATCCCAGCGCAATTGTCCAGGGAAAGTTCGTGCTGCTTCCGGACAATTACATGCATACTTCTTGGAGGGATTCCCCATCATTGGGCTACCCCCCAAAATGTGACGCTGGGGAAACTAGGGATTTATATGGTGAATGGCTGGTGTGAGTGTTCTATTTTCGAATGTATCCAAATGTGAAGCAGCTTCCTTTCCAAACCAGTGGAATTTCTTTACAGATTCAAACAGGACAAACCTACAAGATCGATTGGAGCAAAGGCGCTGACACCAGCCGGAGTGGACTGGTCTTCTGTGCTAGATTGGCAGGGTCAGAGGGCAAGGGTTAACTTCACTTCACCAACAAACTCCAGACCTGATCTGGATTCAGTCTTTAAGTTTGAATTTTTGCTCGTCTGGAGGCACTGCAGACCTGAGCGGTTGTTAGTATTGGAAAATGAACACATATATAGTGTCTCATCAAACACTCCCAGGACAGGGACAGCACGGGGTTAGATAGAGTAAAGCTCCCTCTACACTGTCCCCATCAAACACTCCCAGGACAGGTACAGCACAGGGTTAGATACAGAGTAAAGATCCTTCTACACTGTCCCCATCAAACATGCCCAGGACAGGTACAGCACGGGATTAGATCCAGAGTAAAGCTCCCTCTACATTGTCCCCATCAAACACTCCCGGGACAGGTACAGCACAGGGTTAGATACAGAGTAAAGATCCTTCTACACTGTCCCCATCAAACACTCCCAGGACTGGTACAGCACGGGGTTGGATACAGAGTAAAGCTCCCTCTACACTGTCCCCATCAAACACTCCCAGGACAGGTACAGCACGGGGTTAGATACAGAGTAAAGCTCCCTCTACACTGTCCCCATCAAACACGCCCAGGACAGGTACAGCACGGGGTTAGATACAGAGTAAAGCTCCCTCTACACTGTCCCCATCAAACACTCCCAGGACAGGTACAGCACGGGGTTAGATACAGAGTAAAGCTCCCTCTACACTGTCCCCATCAAACACGCCCAGGACAGGTACAGCACGGGGTTAGATACAGAGTAAAGCTCCCTCTACACTGTCCGCATCAAACACTCCCAGGACAGGTACAGCACGGAGTTAGATACAGAGTAAAGCTGCCTCTACACTGTCCCCATCAAACACTCCCAGGACAGGTACAGCACGGGGTTAGATACAGAGTAAAGCTCCCTCTACACTGTCCCCATCAAACACTCCCAGGACAGGTACAGAGTAAACCTCCACCTGCTCCATCATTTTCAATTTCTCCACAAGGTTGAGATTTTGCAATTTCCCACTCGAACTTGTGTCCACTTTGAGGTGCGTTGGTACTCATTTTGCACTTCTCGCTGTCTAAAAGGATAACATTGTGGATATTGCTGAAGGGGCTGGTGTCCCTCATATGAGCTGTCCCTCGTCAAGGACCAAGCCCACTTTGTGAATCAGGGTGAAGGGTGTTAGCGCAGTGTGGATTTACGCTGTGTCTGATGGTGCCTTCACTGTCTGAGATCAGTGTGCGAGCTGCGCTGGCTTCTATAATCACCTGACGGAAATGTACCATCAGATCGGTCATAATCTCATTGAATTGGTGGAGCAGGCTCGATGGGCCAAATGGCTTGCTTCTGCTCCTCCGTCTTTTGATGACAGTGTGTCTCTGCTTGTTTTTAAGGGTCGGGTGGAATACCTTGTGAAGTGGAAAGGATGGCCCCCAAAGTAAGTAACCAATCCCTTCATCCTTTTCCCAGTTCCCATCCAGCCTCCCATCCTGGTCGTTATGTCTGTTTTTGAAAATCCTTCAGATTAAAGAATGAAAAAAAAAGGACCCCTTAGTGGGACGAGCCAGGGGAATAAATTAGGGCAGTTTGTTAACTAGTTCAGACCCATTTCTTTAAGCAGTGGTAAAGTTGGCGAAAAGTGGATTTGCGAAAGGTCAAATGACACTCGGGCCATCCAATTGTCCATGGTCAGGTTGGCCCCATGGAAAGTGAAAACGAAAGCAAGTGGGGGGGGGTTCCCAACACCATCAATGAGGAGAGAAGTTCTGAGATTTCTGGGCATGAGTGGTTTCTCCACTGACTGAACTTCTGAAAAAACACAGGAGGTTTCTGTGGAGGGCGGAATGACAGGAGGCATTCGATAATCTGAAAACTGTGTTAACTACCACACCAGTGTTGATGACACCTAATTATGCCAAGTCATTTAAGGTGGCAATTGGTGCGAGTGGTGTGGGTGCTGTACTGTTACAGGAAGACGACGAAAGAATCGAAAGGCCTGTAGGTTATTTTTCTCGCAAACTAAATATTCATCAAAAGAAATATTCGACCATCGAGAAGGAGACATAAGAGTTTGGCAGTTGCCACAATTTGACAATTATGTTGCCAACAATTCATCAGAGACAATTATTTATACAGACCATGATCCATTAAGGTTTTTGGAACTGTTTAAGGATCGAAATGCAAGACTGTTCTGATGGAGTTTGTTGTTACAACCATTTAACTTAAAAATTATACATGTAGGAGGAAGAGAAAACGTGATTGTAGATACTTTATCACCTCTTTCACGTGTGAGAAGACTTGAACATTCGAAGGTGGAAAAGAAAGTGTGAAATGGACTATACTCATGTTTAAGTTTACATGTTTAAGATGTAATATATGAGGGCAGCACGGTGGTGCAGTGGTTAGTATTGCTGCCTCACGGCGCTGATGTCCCAGGTTCGATCCCTGCTCTGGGTCACTGTCCGTGTGGAGTTTGCACATTCTCCCCGTGTCTGCGTGGGTTTCGCCCCCACAACCCAAAGATGTGCAGGATCGGTGGATTGGACACCTTTATTCCTTTATTGGAAAAAATGAATTGGGCACGCTAAATTAATTTTTTTTTAAATGTAATATATGTAACATTTAGAGTATTAGTTGTGATTAATAATGAGAAACGTTTAGAGTTAAAAGGCTTTGGAAAAATGAAGCCATCTTTTTATATTGTTGGTTCATTTTATTAAGGGGAGGTGTGATGTAAGAATTTCAGATGTATTGTATTATAGGTATTTGGTGCAGTAAGGGTTAAACGCCTGAGTTAGAGTGCGTTTGACTGCTGCAGACATATTTTGAATAAATCTGAGTTTACAAGGTTGTGAGTCGGGGAGAATTAAAGTATTGTTAAAAAACTTGGGCTAAGGGCGGCACATGGCACAGTGGTTAGCACTGTAGCCTATGGCGCTGAGAACCCGGGTTTGAATCCCGGCCCTGGGTCACTGTCTGTGTGGAGTTTGCACATTCTCCCTGTGGGTCTCCCCCCCACAACCCAAAGATGTTCAGGTTAGGTGGATAGGCCACTCTAAATTGCCCCTTAATTGGAAAAAAAAATAATTGGGTACTCTCAATTTATTTTAAAAAACTTAGGCTAATGAAATTTTGTTTTGATTAAGGGGATTCCCTGTGGAGTTAATTATATTTAAGCTTGATAAGAAGGTATCAGACATTTTGTTGGAAAAACAGTTCAGTTCTGTTCTGGATGAAGCTGTGTTCACAAGTCAGGTTTTGCTCTCTGCAGTTCAGTTGAAAGAGATTAAAAGTTTTTAAAGCCATGCAGATTTATCTGAGAACAAGGGGGAGCTAAAATACGTTGAGAAACAGCTTCTGAAGACATACAGTCAGAGTTTCTGCATGGGTCTGGCAGGAGTCAGATCTTGTCTTGAAAGCAATGTCAGGAGATCTCTCTTTCTCAAAAAACATCCCTGTAAAGCAAATATTCATGAGTGCCGGTGGTATTTAATGGTGGATTGAGAGCTGAGTTTTTTTTTAACCTTGTTGTTTAAGTGGGAATAAAGATAGCAGTTAAAGGTATCATATTCACTGTATTGAGAAGTATTGTTCAAGGGGTAATTAAGCTATTTTCTGGTCTGATAAATATTTTAATACTGTGTTAGTAATAAAGTTTGTTTTATTGTGCCATATCCCTATTTTTTCGTGCAGTCACTCCTGGAGCGAGCCTTCCCTTATTCGAGTCAGTGTCGTTTAGGCCCGAAATGATCTCCTTGGTTAACCTTTGTAATGTTTCTGCCGCATTCTTCATTCCAAATGGCATGACGTTAAACTGAGACCGATCATTTGGCGTCAAAAAAGCCGAAACTTCCTTCGCCCTATCTGATAAAGGTGTTTGCGAGTATCCTTTAAGTAATTCAGGTTTGGTAATAAAGTTTGCTTGTCCTACATTTTCAACAGTCTTCCAAACACTGGATGGGTGACTTCGTAACTGCGTTGACATTTCTATAATCCACACATAATCATGGTGTTCCATCAGATTTTGGTATCACCGCAGTAGGTGAGCTCCAATCACTGCAACCCACTTCAACGATATAATTCTTCAGCAAGCTGTCAATCTCCGTTTGTACCTGTACTAATTTTAGTGGATTGAGCCTGCATGAGGATGTTGTTTAATTGGAATAGCCTTTCACACATCTACATAATGTATAATTAGTTTTGTACTTCCCAGTTTATTCCCACATTCAGCTCTATGTGACCGTAATAACTCTCTTAGGTCGGGGCAGCACGGTGGCGCAGTGGTTAGCACTGCCGCTTCACGGCGCCGAGGTCCCAGGTTTGATCCCAGCTCTGAGTTACTGTCCGTGTGGAGTTTGCACATTCTCCCCGTGTCTGCGTGGGTCTCACCCCCACAACCCAAAGATGCGCCGGGTAGGTGGATTGGCCACGCTAAATTGCCCCTTAATTGGAAAAAATTTATTGGGTACTCTAAATTAATAAAAAACAAATAACTGTCTTTGGTCATTTACTTTTCTCTGGTAGGTAACTCAAAACTTTATCCCCATTTCTTATTACTCCCTCATTGTCCAATCTAATTTGAGGAATGTCAAATTCAGAATAATCTGAATATATTTCTTCTCCCTGAGCTACAACGATTAACATCTTTCCTTCTCCATTAAGTGCATATTAACATGACACCCTCTGTGAGTTTTCCTTCTATCTGGCATTCTTATCAAATAATTCGCCTCAATCGATTTCCTTTCAATTTGATAAGGCCCATAAACCTTGCTTTTAATGGTTTACCTACCATTGGTAACAATACTAATGTGACAAATGCATGATTTTAGGTATATTGGATTATAAACTCACCACATAAACATTCGGCAATTTAAGGGTTAACAGCCTGGGTTAAAGTGTGTTTGTCTGCAGTAGGCATGTTTTTCAAAGAATCTTGTTTTGCAAGACCAGAAAGCTTTTAGGAGCCAGAGTGAAATTGACCAGAATAAAAGCCTGAAGTAATGCACCTTTGTTTTACTAGGGGAAGTCCCTGGGGAGTTAATGTGTTTTCAGCCGGGGGAGTTAGTTTATTTTCAGCTTGAGGAGATGATGTCATTGCTGGGTACAGCTAAGGTATTCAGACATTTCGACAACGGTTTTGAGTTCAGATCTGGCTAACCATTACACCATAAGTAAAGTCTTTTGCTCTCGCTGTTGCATAGTAAACAAAACAAAAAATAGTATTTAAAGCAGTGCATACTTGTCTGAGGAGAAGGAAGAAGCTGGAACAAACCAGTTGAAACTGCTTCCTGAAGATATTTAGCCAGTGTCTGCAGGGGTTCTAAATAGGAGCCAAATCTGTTTTGGAAAGCAAGTATTACTCTTTGCCATTGGGATGTAGGATGGATTGGGAGCTGTATGTTTTTCCTTTCTTGTTTAATGGGGAAGAGAGATAGTAATTAAGCGTATTGTATTTTATTTTTATAAATTTAGAGTACCCAATTCATTTTTCCAATTAAAGGGCAATTTAGCGTGCTCAAACCACCTACCCTGCACATCTTTGGGTTGTGGGGGCGAAGCCCACGCAGACACGGGGAGAATGTGCAAAATCCACATGGACAGTGACCCAGATCGAACCTGGGACCTTGGCGCCGTGAGACTGCAGTGCTACCACTGCACCACCGTGCTGCGCTAAGCGTATTGTATTTACTGTACTGAGTAGGATTGTTTAAGCAATAATTGGAAGCTGTTTTCAGGGGTGATGCTAAATAGTTTTATCTTGTGTTAATAAAGTTTTGTTTTAAATGTAGTTTTGTTTTAAAATACCAAATCCCTGTTTTTCATACAATTACTCCGGGAACAAAGTACTCTTTCTGCATAGTCTTACAAATATAAACTAATATATTGGGGTTTGGGTCCAGTATTCTAGTCATTGTTAGGGTCTGATCTGGGATGGTAATAATAATACTTTCTCCCCACTAACAAAACTACACATTTTTTATTTCTTACCCGCCTCTTTTTTTCATCACATGTTGTGACAATTTTAAATGTCTCCTAGCCAACTCACCAGCCCTATTTAATCTATCCGAAAAGTTTGACACATAGTCCAACAACGTAGTCTCCGACTGCTGACTGACCAATGTCTCTTTGACAATTTAATTAGTCCTCCCACTCATGCCCAAAATATCAATTTGAACAGATTGAATTTAATTGATTCATTAGGTGCGTCCCTAATTGCAAATTGTAGAAATGGAATTCCTTTATCCCAATCCTATGGATAATCCTGACTATACGCCCTCAACATGGTCTTTACACTTTGATACCATCTTTCCAACGCCATTTGTGATACCGGATGAGTTGTTCCTTAGTTATTCCTAAGCTATCCATAACGTCCTTGAATAAAATTGGATCCCTGATCTGGTTGCATTTCTTTTGATAGTCCACATCTAGGAAATAAATTGGTTGACTCCTCTACAACCCTCTTCGCTGTAATGTTTCTTCATGGAATAGCCTCCAGAAATCAAGTAGACACATCCATTACGGATGGGTTAGCACTGCTGCCTCATGTTGCCGAGGTCCCAGGTTCGATCCCGGCTCTGGGTCACTGTCCGTGTGGAGTTTGCACATTCTCCCTGTGTCTGCGTGGGTTTCGCCCCCACAACCCAAAAGATGTGCAGGCTAGGTGGATTGGCCACGCTAAATTGTCCCTTGATTGGAAAAAATGAATTG
This sequence comes from Scyliorhinus torazame, assembly GCF_047496885.1. Taxonomy (NCBI): domain Eukaryota; kingdom Metazoa; phylum Chordata; class Chondrichthyes; order Carcharhiniformes; family Scyliorhinidae; genus Scyliorhinus; species Scyliorhinus torazame. The sequence continues at coordinate 37,603,780 of NC_092735.1, forward strand.
GGTACTCTAAATTTATTTTAAAGAAACAATTACTGATTCCCACTTTTGGTTTTAGGCAGGGGTCCCACGCAATCAATTAGGACCCTCGTAAAAAGTTCCTCAAATGCTGGAATGGGTATTAAAGGTATTGGTTCGATCCCGGCCCGGGGGCACTGTCCGTGTGGAGTTTGCACATTCTCCCCATGTCTGCGTGGGTCTCACCCCCACAACCCAAAGATGTGCAGGGTCGGTGGATTGGCCACGTTAAATTGCCCCTGAATTAGAAAAAATAATTGGGTACTCTAAATTTATAAAAAGAAAGAAAAAAAAAGTTTTGAAATCTTTACCATCAAACCTGAAAATAGCTGACAATTACCTCTTAAACAATACTTCTCAACACAGTGAATACAATGTCCTTACTTTCTATCTTTATTCCCACTTAAACAACAGGAACATAGACCATCTCAGCTCTCAATCCACCTTAAATACCAATGGCACACAGGCATACTGGTTTTGCAGAGTTATACTTTGAAAAAGAGAGGTCCCTAGACACAGCTCTCCAGAACAGATCTGACTGATCGACCACCTGCAGACTCTGGCTGAATGTCTTCGAAAGCTGTTTCCACTGGCTTGTTTCAGCTTCCCCCTTGTCCTCAGACAAGTCTGCACTGCTTTAAATACAGTCAATCTCTTTTGACAACTTACGGTGAGAGCAAAGCTGTTTCACTGTGGAGACAGCTTCAGCCAGACCAGAACCGAGACTGAAAATCACTTTCTCAAAAGACCTGATGTCTTTGCTCCATCAAGCTGAAATCTAATTAACTCCCCTTAATCAAAACAAAACTGCACGAGCCCAAGCTTTTATGATGATTAATTGAACCTCCGGCTTTAAAAGTCATTGCAGTCATACACATTCTAAACCAGATTTAACCCTTCATCAAATATTTATACTACGACATATCTAAAATCCTACATTCATCACAGGGTCAGGGTTCTGTGTGTGTGTCTGTGTGCTGCGTGTGTGTCCGTGTGCGGTGTGTGTGTCCGTGTGCTGTGTGTGTGTCCGTGTGCTGTGTGTGTATCCGTGAGCTGTATGTGTGTCCGCGTCCTGTGTGGCTCCATGTGCTGTGTGTGTGTCCGTGTGCTGTGTGTGTGTCCGTGTGCTGTGTGTGTGTCTGTGTGCTGTGTGTGTGCCTGTGAGCTGTGTGTGTGTCCGCGTCCTGTATGTGTGTCCGTGTGCTGTGTATGTGTCCGCGTCCTGTGTGTGTTCACATCCTGTATGTTTGTCCGCGTTCTGTATGCGCCTGTCTGCGTTCTGTGTGCATGGCAGCGTTCTGTGTGCGTATCAGCGTACTGTGTGTGTGTCAGCGTTTTGTCTGCGTGTCAGCGTACTCTGTGCGTCAGCGTTCTGTGTGTGCATCAGCGTTCTGTGTGTGCATCAGCGTTCTGTGTGTGTGTTAGCGGTCTGTGTGCGTGTCGGCCTTCTGGCTGCGTGTCAGTGTTCTGTGTGTGTGTGTGAGCATGCTGTGTCCTTGTCCACGTCTTGTGTTAGTCCGCGTCTTGTGTGCGCGTCCACGTCTTATGTGTGTCCCCGCATCCTGTGTATGTCCACCTCCTATGTGTTCATCTCCTGTGTGTGTCCGCGTTCTGTGTGTGTCTCCACGTTCTGAGTGTGTGTCCTCGATCTGTGCGTGTCTCCACGTTCTGTGTGTGTGTCCGCATTCTGTGTGTGTGTCCTCGTTCTGTGTGTGTCCGCATTCTGTGTTTTCATCCGAGTGTGTCCGTGTCCACGTTCTGTGTGTGTGTCTGCATTCTGTGTGTGTGTCCGCGTTCTGTGTCTGTGTCCGCATTCTGTGTGTGTCCGCATTCTGCGTGTGTTCGCGTTCTGTGTGTGCCCGCGTTCTGTGTGTGTCTCCACGTTCTGTGTGTGTGTCCTCGTTCTGTGTGTGTCCGCGTTCTGTGTGTGTCTCCACGTTCTGTGTGTGTGTCCGCGTTCTGTGTGTGTCCTCGTGCTGTGTGTGTCCGCGTTCTGTGTGTGTCTCCACGTTCTATGTGTGTGTCCTCGATCTGTGTGTGTCTCCACGTTCTGTGTGTGTGTCCGCGTTCTGTGTGTGTGTCCTCGTTCTGTGTGTGTCCTCGTTCTGTGTGTGTCCGCGTTCTGTGTGTGTCTCCACGTTCTGTGTGTGTGTCCTCGTTCTGTGTGTGTCCGCATTCTGTGTTTTCATCCGAGTGTGTCCGTGTCCACGTTGTGTGTGTGTCTGCGTTCTGTGTGTGTGTCCGCGTTCTGTGTCTGTGCGCATTCTGTGTGTGTATACGAGTTTGTGTGTGTCCGCGTTCTGCGTGTGCCACGTGTGTCCGCGTTCTTTGCATGTGTCCGCGTTCTGTGCATGTGTACGCGTTCCATGCGTGTGTCTGCATCTGTGTGTGTCTGCATTCTGTGTGTGTGTCTGCCTTCCATGCGTGTGGAAGCATTTTGTTCATGTGTCTGCGTTTTGTGTGCATCTGCGTTTCGTGTGCATGTACATTTCATGTGTACATATGCGTTTCATGTGTGTGTCTGTGTTGTGTGTGCACGTTGTGTGTGTGTCTGCGTTGTGTCTGCGTATTGTGTGTGTCTGCGTTGTGTGTGTCTGCGTTGTGTGTGAGTCAGCGAAGTGTGTGTCAGCATTCTGCATGCGCAAGACTGCGTTCTGTATGTATGTGTCTGCATTCTTTGTGTGTCTGCTTTCTGTGTGTGTTTGTATCCTGTGTGTATGTCTGTGTTCTGTGTCTGCATTCGCTGTGCGTGTCAACGTTCAGTGTTTATGTCTGCATTGTGTGCGTGTCTGTATTGTATCAGCATTCTTATGTGTCAGTTTTTTGTGTGTCTCTGTGTTCTCCGTGTGTGTCTACATTCTGTGTGTGTGTCTGTGTTTCAATGTTTGTGTATGTTTACATCTGTGTGTGTGAGAGTCAGCATTCTGTGTGTGTGTCTGTGTTCTGTGTGTGTCAGCGTTGCGTGTGTGTGTCAGCATAGTGTGTGTGTGAGCGTTCTGTGTGTGTGTCAGTGTTCTGTGTGTGTCAGCGTTCTGTGTGTGTGTCAGTGTTCGGTGTGTGTGTGTCAGTGTTCTGTGTGTGTGTCTACATTCTGTGTGTGTGTCTGTGTTTCAATGTTTGTGTATGTTTACATCTGTGTGTGAGAGTCAGCATTCTGTGTGTGTGTCTGTGTTCTGTGTGTATTTCTGCATGCTGTGTGCCAGTGTTCTGTGTGTGTGTCTGTGTTCTGTGTGTGTGCCAGTGTTCTGTGTGTCTGCATTCTGTGTGAGTGAGTTCTGTATGTCTGCATACTGTGTGTGTCTGCATTCTGTGTGTGTCTGTGTTCTGTGTTTGTGTGTCGGCATTCTGTGTGTGTGTGTGCGTTCTATGTGTGTGTTCGCGTTATGTGTGCGTGTCCGTGTTCTGTGTGCATGTGTCTGCATCCTGTGTGTGTGTCTGCATTCTGTGCGTGTGCCTGCCTTCCATGCGTGTGTAAGCATTTTGTTCATGTGTCTGCGTTTCGTGCGCATGTGCATTTCATGTGTGTGTCTGTTGTGTGTGTCTGCATTGTGTGTGTGTCTGCGTTGTGTGTATGTCCGTGTTCTGTGTGTGTGTCCGCGTTCTGTGTGCATGTCCGCATTCTGTGTGCGTGTCCGTGTTCTGTGTGCGTGTCTGTGTTCAGTGTGCAGTTCCGTGTTTGTGTGTGTCCACATTCTGTGTGCGTGTCTGCGTTCTGTGTGCGCATCCGCGTTCTGCGTATGCCGTGTGTGTCCACGTTCTGTGCGTGTGTCCGCGTTTCGTTCATGTGTCTGCATTTTGTATGCGTCTGCATTGCGTGAGCATCTGCGTTTTGTTTGCGTTTCATGTGTACATGTGCATTTCATGTGTGTGTCTGCATTGTGTGTGTGTCTGCGTTTTGTGTGTCTGCGTTGTGTGTGAATCTGATCTGTATGTGAATCAGCGAAGCGTGTGTGCGTTCTGCATGTGCATGACTGCGTTCTGTATGTATGTGTCTGCATTCTTTGTGTGTTTGCATTCTGTGCCCTGTGTGTATGTCTGTGTCCTGTGTCTGCCTGCATTCACGGTGCGTGTCAACTTTCATGTTTATGTCTGCATTGTGTGCGTGTCTGTATTGTGTCACAAATCATTGTATTGCGCAAAATCAGCATTCTTATGTGTCAGTGTTTTGTGTGTCTCTGTGTTCTCTGTGTCTGTGTGTCTGCATTCTATGTGTGTTTCTGCATTTGTGTGTCTGCGTTCTGTGTCTGCGTTCTGTGTGTCTGCGCTCTGTGTGTCTGCGCTCTGTGTCTGCGCTCTGTGCATCTGCACTCTGTGTGTATCTGCGTTCTGTGTGTGTTTACATTCTGTGTGTGTGTCCACATTCTGTGTTTGTGTCTGCGTTCTGTGTTTGTGCCTGCGTTCTGTGTGTGTCTGCGTTCTGTGTGTGTCTGCGTTCTGTGTGTCTGCGTTCTGTGTGTCTGCATTCTGTGTGTCTACGTTCTGTGTGTCTGCGCTCTGTGTGTCTGCGCTCTGTGTGTCTGCGCTTTGGGTGTCTGCACTCTGGGTGTCTGCACTCTGTGCGTCTGCGCTCTGTGTATCTGCATTCTGTGTGTGTCTGCATTCTGTGTGCGTGTCCACATTCTGTGTTTGTGTCCGCGTTCTGTGTTTGTGCCTGCGTTCTGTGTGTGTCTGCGTTCTGAGTGTGTCTGCGTTCTGTGTTTGTGTCTGCATTCTTAATTTATGTCTGTGTTCTGCGTTTGTTTCTGCATTCTATATGTGCATTCTGTGTATGCCTGTCAGCGTTCTGTGTGTGTGCCTGCGCTCTGTGCATGTGTGCTTGCGCTCTATGCGTGTGTGCTTGCGCTCTGTGTGTGTGTGTCTGCGCTGTGTGTGTGTGTCTGCATTGTGTGTTTGTGTCTGTATTTGTGTGTATGTCGGCGTTTTGTGCGTGTGTCAGTGTTCAGTGTGTGTGTCAGCGCTCTGTGTGTGTCAGTGTTCAGTGTGTGTGTCAGCGTTCTGTGTGTGTGTCAGCGCTCTGTGTGTGTCAGTGCTCAGTGTGTGTGTGTGTCAGCGTTCTGTGTGAGTGTCTGCGTTCTGTTTGTGTGTCTGCGTTCTGTGTGTATCTGCGTTCTGTGTGTGTCTGCATTCTGTGTTTGTGCCTGCGTTCTGTGTGTGTCTGCGTTCTGAGTGTGTCTGCGTTCTGTGTTTGTGTCTGCATTCTTAGATTGTGTCTGTGTTCTGCGTTTGTTTCTGCATTCTATATGTGCATTCTGTGTATGCCTGTCAGCGTTTTGTGTGTGTGTCAGTGTTCAGTGTGTGTGTGTCAGTGTTCAGTGTGTGTGTCAGCATTCTGTGTGTGTGTCAGTGTTCAGTGTGTGTGTCAGTGTTCAGTGTGTGTGTCAGTGTTCTGTGTGTGTGTCAGTGTTCAGTGTGTGTCAGTGTTCAGTGTGTGTGTCAGTGTTCAGTGTGTGTCAGTGTTCAGTGTGTGCGTCAGCGTTCTGTGTGTGTGTCAGTGTTCAGTGTGTGTGTCAGTGTTCTGTGTGTGTGTCAGTGTTCAGTGTGTGTCAGTGTTCTGTGTGTGTGTCAGTGTTCTGTGTGTGTGTCAGTGTTCAGTGTGTGTGTCAGTGTTCAGTGTGTGTGTCAGTGTTCAGTGTGTGTGTGTCAGCGTTCTGTGTGTGTGTCAGCATTCTGTGTGTGTGTCAGTGTTCAGTGTGTGTGTCAGTGTTCTGTGTGTGTGTCAGTGTTCAGTGTGTGTCAGTGTTCAGTGTGTGTGTCAGTGTTCAGTGTGTGTGTCAGCGTTCTGTGTGTGTGTCAGTGTTCAGTGTGTGTGTCAGTGTTCTGTGTGTGTGTCAGTGTTCAGTGTGTGTCAGTGTTCTGTGTGTGTGTCAGTGTTCTGTGTGTGTGTCAGTGTTCAGTGTGTGTGTCAGTGTTCAGTGTGTGTGTCAGTGTTTAGTGTGTGTGTCAGTGTTCTCTGTGTGTGTGTGTGAGTGTCCTCTGTGTGTGTCAGCCTTCAGTGTGTGTGTCAGTGTCCTGTGTGTGTGTCAGTGTTCAGTGTGTTTGTGTCAGTGTTCTGTGTATGTGTCAGTGTTCTGTGTGTGTGTCAGCATTCAGTGTGTGTCAGTGTTCTGTGTGTGTGTCAGTGTTCAGTGTGTGTGGCAGCGTTCTGTGTTCAGTCTGTGTGTCAGTGTTCAGTGTGTGTATGTCAGTGTTCAGTGTGTGTGTCAGTGTTCTGTGTGTGTGTGTCAGTGTTCAGTGTGTGTGTCAGTGTTCAGTGTGTGTGTCTGCATTCTGTGTGTGTGTCAGTGTTCTGTGTGTGTGTCAGTTTTCTGTGTGTGTGTCAGTGTTCTGTGTGTGTGTCAGTGTTCAGTGTGTGTGTCAGTGTTCAGTGTGTGTGTCAGTGTTCAGTGTGTGTGTCAGTGTTCAGTGTGTGTGTCAGTGTTCAGTGTGTGTGTGTGCCAGTGTTCAGTGTGTGTGTCAGTGTTCAGCGTGTGTCAGTGATCAGTGTGTGTGTCAGTGTTCAGTGTGTGTGTGTCAGTGTTCAGTGTGTGTGTCAGTGTTCAGTGTGTGTGTGTGTCAGTGTTCAGTGTGTGTCAGTGTTCAGTGTGTGTGTCAGTGTTCAGTGTGTGTGTCAGTGTTCAGGGTGTGTCTGTCAGTGTTCAGTGTGTGTGTCAGTGTTCATTGTGTGTGTCAGTGTTCAGTGTGTGTATCTGTTCAGTGTGTGTGTCAGTGTTCTGTGTGTGTGTCAGTGTTCAGTGTGTGTGTGTCAGTGTTCTGTGTGTGTGTCAGTGTTCAGTGTGTGTGTCAGCGTTCTGTGTGTGTGTCACCATAGTGTGTGTCAGTGTTCTGTGTGTGTCAGCATTCTGTGTGTGTGTGTCAGTGTTCAGTGTGTGTGTCAGCGTTCTGTGTGTGTGTCAGCGTTCTGTGTGTGTCTCAGTGTTCAGTGTGTGTGTCAGTGTTCAGTGTGTGTCAGTGTTCAGTGTGTGTGTCAGCGTTCTGTGTGTGTGTCAGTGTTCTGTGTGTGTGTCAGTGTTCAGTGTGTGTGTCAGTGTTCAGTGTGTGTCAGTGTTCAGTGTGTGTGTCAGTGTTCTGTATGTGTGTCAGTGTTCTGTGTGTGTGTCAGTGTTCAGTGTGTGTCAGTGTTCAGTGTGTGTGTCAGCATTCTGTGTGTGTGTCAGTGTTCAGTGTGTGTGTCAGTGTTCTGTGTGTGTGCCAGCGTTCAGTGTGTGTCAGTGTTCAGTGTGTGTGTCAGTGTTCAGTGTGTGTGTTAGTGTTCAGTGTGTGTGTGTCAGTGTTCAGTGTGTGTGTCAGTGTTCATTGTGTGTGTCAGTGTTCAGTGTGTGTGTCTGTTCAGTGTGTGTGTCAGTGTTCTGTGTGTGTGTCAGTGTTCAGTGTGTGTGTGTCAGTGTTCTGTGTGTGTGTCAGTGTTCAGTGTGTGTGTGTCAGTGTTCAGTGTGTGTGTCAGTGTTCTGTGTGTGTGTCACCATAGTGTGTGTCAGTGTTCTGTGTGTGTCAGCATTCTGTGTGTGTGTGTCAGTGTTCTGTGTGTGTGTCAGTGTTCAGTGTGTGTGTCAGTGTTCAGTGTGTGTGTCAGTGTTCAGTGTGTGTGTGTCAGCGTTCTGTGTGTGTGTCAGCGTTCTGTGTGTGTCTCAGTGTTCAGTGTGTGTGTCAGTGTTCAGTGTGTGTCAGTGTTCAGTGTGTGTGTCAGCGTTCTGTGTGTGTGTCAGTGTTCAGTGTGTGTGTCAGTGTTCTGTGTGTGTGTCAGTGTTCAGTGTGTGTATCAGTGTTCAGTGTGTGTCAGTGTTCAGTGTGTGTGTCAGTGTTCTGTGTGTGTGTCAGTGTTCTGTGTGTGTGTCAGTGTTCTGTGTGTGTCAGTGTTCAGTGTGTGTGTCAGCGTTCTGTGTGTGTGTCAGTGTTCAGTGTGTGTGTCAGTGTTCTGTGTGTGTGTCCGCGTTCAGTGTGTGTCAGTGTTCAGTGTGTGTGTCAGTGTTCAGTGTGTGTGTCAGTGTTCAGTGTGTGTGTCAGTGTTTAGTGTGTGTGTCAGTGTTCTCTGTGTGTGTCAGCCTTCAGTGTGTGTGTCAGTGTCCTGTGTGTGTGTCAGTGTTCAGTGTGTTTGTGTCAGTGTTCTGTGTATGTGTCAGTGTTCTGTGTGTGTGTCAGCATTCAGTGTGTGTCAGCATTCAGTGTGTGTCAGTGTTCTGTGTGCGTGTCAGTGTTCAGTGTGTGTGTTTCAGTGTTCAGTGTGTGTGGCAGCGTTCTGTGCGTGCGTCAGTGTTCAGTGTGTGTCAGTGTTCAGTGTGTGTCAGTGTTCGGTGTTCAGTCTGTGTGTCAGTGTTCAGTGTGTGTATGTCAGTGTTCAGTGTGTGTGTCAGCATTCTGTGTGTGTGTCAGTGTTCTGTGTGTGTGTGTGTCAGTGTTCAGTGTGTGTGTCAGTGTTCTGTGTGTGTGTGTCAGTGTTCAGTGTGTGTGTCAGTGTTCAGTGTGTGTGTCAGCATTCTGTGCGTGTGTCAGTGTTCTGTGTGTGTGTCAGTTTTCTGTGTGTGTGTCAGTGTTCAGTGTGTGTGTCAGTGTTCAGTGTGTGTGTCAGTGTTCTGTATGTGCGTCAGCGTTCTGTGTGTGTGTCAGTGTTCAGTGTGTGTGTCAGTGTTCAGTGTGTGTGTCAGTGTTCAGTGTGTGTGTCAGTGTTCAGTGTGTGTGTCAGTGTTCAGTGTGTGTCAGTGTTCAGTGTGTGTGTGTCAGTGTTCATTGTGTGTGTGTGTGTCAGTGTTCTGTGTGTGTCAGTGTTCAGTGTGTGTGTCAGCGTTCTGTGTGTGTGTCAGTGTTCAGTGTGTGTGTCAGTGTTCTGTGTGTGTGTCAGCGTTCAGTGTGTGTCAGTGTTCAGTGTGCGTGTCAGTGTTCAGTGTGTGTGTCAGTGTTTAGTGTGTGTGTCAGTGTTCTGTGTGTGTGTGTGTGAGTGTCCTCTGTGTGTGTCAGCCTTCAGTGTGTGTGTCAGTGTCCTGTGTGTGTGTCAGTGTTCAGTGTGTTTGTGTCAGTGTTCTGTGTATGTGTCAGTGTTCTGTGTGTGTGTCAGCATTCAGTGTGTGTCAGCATTCAGTGTGTGTCAGTGTTCTGTGTGCGTGTCAGTGTTCAGTGTGTGTGTTTCAGTGTTCAGTGTGTGTGGCAGCGTTCTGTGCGTGCGTCAGTGTTCAGTGTGTGTCAGTGTTCAGTGTGTGTCAGTGTTCGGTGTTCAGTCTGTGTGTCAGTGTTCAGTGTGTGTATGTCAGTGTTCAGTGTGTGTGTCAGCATTCTGTGTGTGTGTCAGTGTTCTGTGTGTGTGTGTGTCAGTGTTCAGTGTGTGTGTCAGCGTTCTGTGTGTGTGTGTCAGTGTTCAGTGTGTGTGTCAGTGTTCAGTGTGTGTGTCAGCATTCTGTGCGTGTGTCAGTGTTCAGTGTGTGTGTCAGTGTTCAGTGTGTGTGTCAGTGTTCTGTATGTGCGTCAGCGTTCTGTGTGTGTGTCAGTGTTCAGTGTGTGTGTCAGTGTTCAGTGTGTGTGTCAGTGTTCAGTGTGTGTGTCAGTGTTCAGTGTGTGTGTCAGTGTTCAGTGTGTGTCAGTGTTCAGTGTGTGTGTGTCAGTGTTCATTGTGTGTGTGTGTGTCAGTGTTCTGTGTGTGTCAGTGTTCAGTGTGTGTGTGTCAGCGTTCTGTGCGTGTGTCTGTGTTCAGTGTGTGTCAGTGTTCAGTGTGTGTCAGTGTACTGTGTGTGTGTCAGTGTTCTGTGTGTGTGTGAGTGTCCTCTGTGTGTGTCAGCGTTCAGTGTGTGTGTCAGTGTCCTGTGTGTGTGACAGCATTCAGTGTATTTGTGTCAGTGTTTGTGTGTGTGTCAGTGTTCAGTGTGTGTGTGTCAGTGTTCAGTGTGTGTGTAAGCATTCTGTGTGTGTGTCAGTGTTCAGTGTGTGTGTCAGTGTTCAGTGTGTGTGTCAGTGTTCAGCGTGTGTGTCAGTGTTCAATGTGTGTGCATCAGCGTTCAGTGTGTGTGTCAGTGTCCTGTGTGTGTGTCAGCGTTCAGTGTGTGTGTGTCAGTGTTCAGTGTGTGTGTCAGTGTTCAGTGTGTGTGTCAGTGTTCAGTGTGTGTGTGTCAGTGTTCATTGTGTGTGTGTGTGTGTCAGTGTTCTGTGTGTGTGTGTCAGTGTTCAGTGTGTGTGTGTCAGTGTTCTGTGCGTGTGTCTGTGTTCAGTGTGTGTCAGTATTCAGTGTGTGTCAGTGTACTGTGTGTGTGTCAGTGTTCTGTGTGAGTGTCCTCTGTGTGTGTCAGCGTTCAGTGTGTGTGTCAGTGTCCTGTGGGTGTGACAGCATTCAGTGTATTTGTGTCAGTGTTTGTGTGTGTGTCAGTGTTCAGTGTGTGTGTGTCAGTGTTCAGTGTGTGTGTAAGCATTCTGTGTGTGTGTCAATGTTCAGTGTGTGTGTCAATGTTCAGTGTGTGTGTCAGTGTTCAGTGTGTGTGTCAGTGTTCAGTGTGTGTGTCAGTGTTCAGTGTGTGTGTCAGTGTTCATTGTGTGTGTGTGTCAGTGTTCAGTGTGATTTTGTCAGCGTTCTGTGCGTGTGTCTGTGTTCAGTGTGTGTCAGTGTACTGTGTGTGTGCCAGTATTCTGTGTGTGTGTCAGTGTTCTGTGTGTGTGTGTCAGTGTTCTGTGTGTGTGTCAGTTTTCTGTGTGTGTGTCAGTGTTCAGTGTGTGTGTCAGTGTTCAGTGTGTGTGTCAGTGTTCTGTATGTGCGTCAGCGTTCTGTGTGTGTGTCAGTGTTCAGTGTGTGTGTCAGTGTTCAGTGTGTGTGTCAGTGTTCAGTGTGTGTGTCAGTGTTCAGTGTGTGTGTCAGTGTTCAGTGTGTGTCAGTGTTCAGTGTGTGTGTGTCAGTGTTCATTGTGTGTGTGTGTGTCAGTGTTCTGTGTGTGTCAGTGTTCAGTGTGTATGTGTCAGCGTTCTGTGCGTGTGTCTGTGTTCAGTGTGTGTCAGTGTTCAATGTGTGTCAGTGTACTGTGTGTGTGTCAGTGTTCTGTGTGTGTGTGAGTGTCCTCTGTGTGTGTCAGCGTTCAGTGTGTGTGTCAGTGTCCTGTGTGTGTGACAGCATTCAGTGTATTTGTGTCAGTGTTTGTGTGTGTGTCAGTGTTCAGTGTGTGTGTGTCAGTGTTCAGTGTGTGTGTAAGCATTCTGTGTGTGTGTCAATGTTCAGTGTGTGTGTCAGTGTTCAGTGTGTGTGTCAGTGTTCAGTGTGTGTGTCAGTGTTCAGCGTGTGTGTCAGTGTTCAGTGTGTGTGCGTCAGTGTACTGTGTGTGTGCCCGTATTCTGTGTGTGTGTCAGTGTTCTGTGTGTGTGTGTCAGTGTTCAGTGTGTGTGTCAGCGTTCAGTGTGTGTGTCAGTGTCCTGTGTGTGTGTCAGCGTTCAGTGTGTGTGTGTCAGTGTTCAGTGTGTGTGTCAGTGTTCAGTGTGTGTGTCAGTGTTCAGTGTGTGTGTCAGTGTTCAGTGTGTGTGTGTCAGTGTTCATTGTGTGTGTGTGTGTGTCAGTGTTCTGTGTGTGTGTGTCAGTGTTCAGTGTGTGTGTGTCAGCGTTCTGTGCGTGTGTCTGTGTTCAGTGTGTGTCAGTATTCAGTGTGTGTCAGTGTACTGTGTGTGTGTCAGTGTTCTGTGTGAGTGTCCTCTGTGTGTGTCAGCGTTCAGTGTGTGTGTCAGTGTCCTGTGTGTGTGACAGCATTCAGTGTATTTGTGTCAGTGTTTGTGTGTGTGTCAGTGTTCAGTGTGTGTGTGTCAGTGTTCAGTGTGTGTGTAAGCATTCTGTGTGTGTGTCAATGTTCAGTGTGTGTGTCAGTGTTCAGTGTGTGCGTCAGTGTTCAGTGTGTGTGACAGTGTTCAGTGTGTGTGTCAGTGTTCATTGTGTGTGTGTGTCAGTGTTCAGTGTGTGTTTGTCAGCGTTCTGTGCGTGTGTCTGTGTTCAGTGTGTGTCAGTGTACTGTGTGTGTGCCAGTATTCTGTGTGTGTGTCAGTGTTCTGTGTGTGTGTGTCAGTGTTCAGTGTGTGTGTCAGCGTTCAGTGTGTGTGTCAGTGTCCTGTGTGTGTGTCAGCGTTCAGTGTGTTTGTGTCAGTGTTCTGTGTATGTGTCAGTGTTCTGTGTGTGTGTCAGCATTCAGTGTGTGTGTCAATGTTCAGTGTGTGTGTCAATGTTCAGTGTGTTTGTCAGTGTTCTGTGCGTGCGTCAATTTTCTGCGTGTGTGTCAGTGTTTGTGTGTCAATGTTCAGTGTGTGTGTCAGTGTTCAGTGTGTGTGTATGTGTCAGTGTTCTGTGTGTGTGTCAGTGTTCAGTGTGTGTGTCAGTGTTCAGTGTGTGTGTCGGTATTCAGTGTGTGTGTCAGCGTTCTGTGTGTGTGTCAGTGTTCTGTGTGGGTGTCAGTGTTCAGTGTGTGTGTCAGTATTCAGTGTGTGTGTCAGTGTTCTGTGTGTGTGTCAGTGTTCTGTGTGTATGTGTCAGTGTTCAGTGTGTGTGTCAGTGTTCAATGTGTGTCAGTGTTCAGTGTGTGTGCCAGTATTCAGTGTGTGTCAGTGTTCATTGTGTGTGTCAGTGTTCAGTGTGTGTGTCAGTGTTCAGTGTGTGTGTCAGCGTTGTGTGTATGTGTCAATGTTCTGTGTGTGTGTCAGTGTTCAGTGTGTGTGGCAGTGTTCAGTGTGTGTGTCAGTATTCAGTGTGTTTGTCAGCATTCTGTGTGTGTGTCAGTGTTCTGTATGTGTGTCAGTATTCAGTGTGTGTGTCAGTGTTCTGTGTGTTTGTCAGTGTTCAGTGTGTGTGTGTCAGTGTTCAGTGTGTGTCAGTGTTCTGTGTGTGTGTCAGTGTTCTTTGTGTGTGTGTCAGTGTTCTGTGTGTCAGTGTTCTGTGTAAGCATCAGCGTTCTGTGTGTGTGTCAGTGTTCTGTGTGTGTGTCAGTGTTCTTTGTGTGTGTGTCAGTGTTCTGCCTGTGTGTCAGTGTTCTGTGCATGTGTCAATGTTCTGTGTGTGTGTCAGTGTTCTGTGTATGTGTCAGTTTTCTGTGTGTGTGTTAATGTTCTGTGTGTGTGTCAGTGTTTGTGTGTGTGTCAGTGTTCAGTGTGTGTGTCAGTGTTCTGTGTGTGTGTCAGTGTTCTTTGTGTGTGTGTCAGTGTTCTGTATGTGTGTCAGTGTTCTGTGTATGCGTCAGCGTTCTGTGTGTGTGTCAGTGTTCTTTGTGTGTGTCAGTGTTCTGTGTGTGTGTGTCAGTGTTCTTTGTGTGTGTGTCAGTGTTCTGTGTGTCAGTGTTCTGTGTAAGCATCAGCGTTCTGTGTGTGTGTCAGTGTTCTGTGTGTGTGTGTCAGTGTTCTGTGTGTGTGTGTCAGCGTTCTGTGTGTGTGTTAGTGTTCTTTGTGTGTGTGTCAGTGTTCTGTGTGTGTGTCAGTGTTCTGTGTATGCGTCAGCGTTCTGTGTGTGTGTCAGTGTTCCTTGTGTGTGTGTCAGTGTTCTGTGTGTGTGTGTCAGTGTTCTTTGTGTGTGTGTCAGTGTTCTGTGTGTGTGTCGGTATTCAGTGTGTGTGTCAATGTTCAGTGTGTGTCAATGTTCTGTGTGCGTGTCAGTGTTCTGTGTGTGTGTCAATGTTCAGTGTGTGTGTCAGTGTTCTGTGCGTGTGTCAATGTTCTGCGTGTGTGTCAGTGTTCTGTGTGTGTCAATGTTCAGTGTGTGTGTCAGTGTTCAGTGTGTGTGTATGTGTCAGTGTTCTGTGTGTGTGTCAGTGTTCAGTGTGTGTGTCAGTGTTCAGTGTGTGTGTCGGTATTCAGTGTGTGTGTCAGCGTTCTGTGTGTGTGTCAGTGTTCTGTGTGTGTGTCAGTGTTCAGTGTGTGTGTCAGTATTCAGTGTGTGTGTCAGTGTTCTGTGTGTGTGTCAGTGTTCTGTGTGTATGTTTCAGTGTTCAGTGTGTGTGTCAGTGTTCAATGTGTGTCAGTGTTCAGTGTGTGTGCCAGTATTCAGTGTGTGTCAGTGTTCATTGTGTGTGTCAGTGTTCTGTGCATGTGTCAGTGTTCAGTGTGTGTGTCAGTGTTCAGTGTGTGTGTCAGCGTTGTGTGTATGTGTCAATGTTCTGTGTGTGTGTCAGTGTTCAGTGTGTGTGGCAGTGTTCAGTGTGTGTGTCAGTATTCAGTGTGTTTGTCAGTGTTCTGTGTGTTTGTCAGTGTTCAGTGTGTGTGTGTCAGTGTTCAGTGTGTGTCAGTGTTCTGTGTGTGTGTGTCAGTGTTCTTTGTGTGTGTGTCAGTGTTCTGTGTGTCAGTGTTCTGTGTAAGCATCAGCGTTCTGTGTGTGTGTCAGTGTTCTGTGTGTGTGTCAGTGTTCTTTGTGTGTGTGTCAGTGTTCTGCCTGTGTGTCAGTGTTCTGTGCATGTGTCAATGTTCAGTGTGTGTGTCAGTGTTCTGTGTATGTGTCAGTTTTATGTGTGTTTGTGTTAATGTTCTGTGTGTGTGTGTGTCAGTGTTTGTGTGTGTGTCAGTGTTCAGTGTGTGTGCCAGTATTCAGTGTGTGTCAGTGTTCATTGTGTGTGTCAGTGTTCTGTGCGTGTGTCAGTGTTCAGTGTGTGTGTCAGTGTTCAGTGTGTGTGTCAGCGTTGTGTGTATGTGTCAATGTTCTGTGTGTGTGTCAGTGTTCAGTGTGTGTGGCAGTGTTCAGTGTGTGTGTCAGTATTCAGTGTGTTTGTCAGCATTCTGTGTGTGTGTCAGTGTTCTGTATGTGTGTCAGTATTCAGTGTGTGTGTCAGTGTTCTGTGTGTTTGTCAGTGTTCAGTGTGTGTGTGTCAGTGTTCAGTGTGTGTCAGTGTTCTGTGTGTGTGTCAGTGTTCTTTGTGTGTGTGTCAGTGTTCTGTGTGTCAGTGTTCTGTGTAAGCATCAGCGTTCTGTGTGTGTGTCAGTGTTCTGTGTGTGTGTCAGTGTTCTTTGTGTGTGTGTCAGTGTTCTGCCTGTGTGTCAGTGTTCTGTGCATGTGTCAATGTTCTGTGTGTGTGTCAGTGTTCTGTGTATGTGTCAGTTTTCTGTGTGTGTGTTAATGTTCTGTGTGTGTGTCAGTGTTTGTGTGTGTGTCAGTGTTCAGTGTGTGTGTCAGTGTTCTGTGTGTGTGTCAGTGTTCTTTGTGTGTGTGTCAGTGTTCTGTATGTGTGTCAGTGTTCTGTGTATGCGTCAGCGTTCTGTGTGTGTGTCAGTGTTCTTTGTGTGTGTCAGTGTTCTGTGTGTGTGTGTCAGTGTTCTTTGTGTGTGTGTCAGTGTTCTGTGTGTCAGTGTTCTGTGTAAGCATCAGCGTTCTGTGTGTGTGTCAGTGTTCTGTGTGTGTGTGTCAGTGTTCTGTGTGTGTGTGTCAGCGTTCTGTGTGTGTGTTAGTGTTCTTTGTGTGTGTGTCAGTGTTCTGTGTGTGTGTCAGTGTTCTGTGTATGCGTCAGCGTTCTGTGTGTGTGTCAGTGTTCCTTGTGTGTGTGTCAGTGTTCTGTGTGTGTGTGTCAGTGTTCTTTGTGTGTGTGTCAGTGTTCTGTGTGTGTGTCGGTATTCAGTGTGTGTGTCAATGTTCAGTGTGTGTCAATGTTCTGTGTGCGTGTCAGTGTTCTGTGTGTGTGTCAATGTTCAGTGTGTGTGTCAGTGTTCTGTGCGTGTGTCAATGTTCTGCGTGTGTGTCAGTGTTCTGTGTGTGTCAATGTTCAGTGTGTGTGTTAGTGTTCAGTGTGTGTGTATGTGTCAGTGTTCTGTGTGTGTGTCAGTGTTCAGTGTGTGTGTCAGTGTTCAGTGTGTGTGTCGGTATTCAGTGTGTGTGTCAGCGTTCTGTGTGTGTGTCAGTGTTCTGTGTGTGTGTCAGTGTTCAGTGTGTGTGTCAGTATTCAGTGTGTGTGTCAGTGTTCTGTGTGTGTGTCAGTGTTCTGTGTGTATGTTTCAGTGTTCAGTGTGTGTGTCAGTGTTCAATGTGTGTCAGTGTTCAGTGTGTGTGCCAGTATTCAGTGTGTGTCAGTGTTCATTGTGTGTGTCAGTGTTCTGTGCGTGTGTCAGTGTTCAGTGTGTGTGTCAGTGTTCAGTGTGTGTGTCAGCGTTGTGTGTATGTGTCAATGTTCTGTGTGTGTGTCAGTGTTCAGTGTGTGTGGCAGTGTTCAGTGTGTGTGTCAGTATTCAGTGTGTTTGTCAGTGTTCTGTGTGTTTGTCAGTGTTCAGTGTGTGTGTGTCAGTGTTCAGTGTGTGTCAGTGTTCTGTGTGTGTGTGTCAGTGTTCTTTGTGTGTGTGTCAGTGGTCTGTGTGTCAGTGTTCTGTGTAAGCATCAGCGTTCTGTGTGTGTGTCAGTGTTCTGTGTGTGTGTCAGTGTTCTTTGTGTGTGTGTCAGTGTTCTGCCTGTGTGTCAGTGTTCTGTGCATGTGTCAATGTTCAGTGTGTGTGTCAGTGTTCTGTGTATGTGTCAGTTTTCTGTGTGTGTGTGTTAATGTTCTGTGTGTGTGTGTGTCAGTGTTTGTGTGTGTGTCAGTGTTCAGTGTGTGTGTCAGTGTTCTGTGTGTGTGTCAGTGTTCTTTGTGTGTGTGTCAGTGTTCTGTATGTGTGTCAGTGTTCTGTGTATGCGTCAGCGTTCTGTGTGTGTGTCAGTGTTCTTTGTGTCAGTGTTCTGTGTGTGTGTGTCAGTGTCCTTTGTGTGTATGTCAGTGTTCTGTGTGTCAGTGTTATGTGTAAGCATCATTGTTCTGTGTGTGTGTCAGTGTTCTGTGTGTGTGTGTCAGTGTTCTGTGTGTGTGTGGCAGCGTTCTGTGTGTGTGTCAGTGTTCTTTGTGTGTGTGTCAGTGTTCTGTGTGTGTGTGTCAGTGTTCTGTGTATGCGTCAGCGTTCTGTGTGTGTGTCAGTGTTCTTTGTGTGTGTGTCAGTTATCTGTGTGTGTGTGTGTCAGTGTTCTTTGTGTGTGTGTCAGTGTTCTGTGTGTCAGCGTTCTGTGTGTTTGTCAGCGTTCTATGTGTGTCAGTGTTCTGTGTATGTGTCAGTGTTCTGTGTGTGTGTCAGTGTTCTGTGTATGTGTCAGTGTTCTGTGTATGTGTCAGCGTTCTGTGTGTGTGTCAGTGTTCTTTGTGTGTGTGTCAGTGTTTGTGTGTGTGTCAGCGTTCTGTGTGTTTGTCAGCGTTCTGTGTGTGTCAGTGTTCTGTGTATGTGTCAGTGTTCTGTGTGTGTGTCAGTGTTCTGTGTGTTTGTCAGCGTTCTGTGTGTGTCAGTGTTCTGTGTATGTGTCAGTGTTCTGTGTGTGTCAGCGTTCTGTGTGTGTCAGTGTTCTGTGTATGTGTCAGTGTTCTGTGTGTTTGTCAGCGTTCTGTGTGTGTGTGTGAGTGTTCTGTGTATGTTCTGTGTGTGTGTGCGCGCAGTATTCGAGCAATATAACGGGAGGAGTGGGGGGGGGGGGCACTGTCAGCGAGCGTGCCCAAACGAGTGCACGTGAGTGCGCGAGGGACTACTCAATGATGCAGGCTGCCGATTAGAAGTACCTGAGTGTTTCCTGTGACATTTCCTGGGAGTCCCTCTGCCGGCTCTGACCAGTTTGATTTTTGGGCAGCACGGTAGCATTGTGGATAGCACAATTGCTTCACAGCTCCAGGGTCCCAGGTTCGATTCCGGCTTGGGTCACTGTCTGTGCGGAGTCTGCACATTCTCCCCGTGTGTGCGTGGGTTTCCTCCGGGTGCTCCGGTTTCCTCCCACAGTCCAAAGATGTGCAGGTTAGGTGGACTGGCCATGATAAAAATTGCCCTTAGTGTCCAAAATTGCCCTTAGTGTTGGGTGGGGTTACTGGGTTATGGGGATAGGGTGGAGGTGTGGACTTGGGTAGGGTGCTCTTTCCAAGAGCCGGTGCAGGATCGATGGGCCGAATGGCCTCCTTCTGCACTGTAAATTCTATGTAATCTATGATTCTCCCTCATTCGGAAACAATTTGGACAGTCTGCAATCCTGGAGAAATCAAATCGGCACAAATGATAATATTTAGGGACGGTTGTGAAGCATTAGTCAGACCTGCTCCAGTCTGACTGTCCCACAGCTTCTGCAATCACCACTATTACAGTGCCGGACCCGATCCCAACAGTGACTGGGGTAATGGATCAAAATCCCAATATTTTAGTTTATTTTATAAGACTGAGCGGAAAGAATAATTTGCTCCAGGGTGATTGCATGAAGAAATAGGGATTTGGTATTTTTAAAACAAAACTTTATTACGAATACAATATTAAACTCTTTAACTTCACACTGAAAAGAACAGCTTACAATTACCCCTTAAACAATCCTATTCAATTCCCCATTAAACAACAAGGGAAGAGTCATACAGCTCCCAGTCCACCTTACTGTGGGAGATTTGTGGACTCAGTGTCAGGCAGATCAGAATTCAATTCCTCGTTCCAAAATTTCCTCGGAAACTGTCTCTCTGAAGTTCTTCACAATGCCTCCCAACCTTCCCTTTCTCCACCCAGCAATGGTTTCATCTCCCCACGCTGAAAGACTAATATCTCTGCAGGCTTCAAAACGCACATTAACTTCCCAGGGACTTCCCCAGTCAAACCACAGAATATAACCATAGATTCCCTACAGTGCAGAAGGAGGCCATTCGGCCCATCGAGTCTGCACTGACCCTCTGAAAGAGCATCCTATCCGGGCCCACACCCCCGTGGGTCCACACCCCTGCCCTGTCCCCGAAACCCCACCTAACCTGCACATCTTTGGACTGCAGGAGGAAACGAGAGCTATCACCCAAAGCCGGAATTGAACCCGGGTCTCTGCTGCTGTGAGGCAGCAGCGCTAACCACTGTGCCACCTTTGTCAATTTCACCTTCTGGCTGCTCAAAGCACCCATGCCCTGCAAAACGTAACCCCAGGCTTTTAACCCTTAAATTGCCCAATATGTAGTATCCAATATTCTTAAAGCCTTCAGGTTGTCACTCCGCACTGTTACAATTAAACCCCATGAAGAACAGTTGTTTCCAGACTCTGGCCGGGGGAGGGGGGGGTGGTGCTCTGAGTCTGGACTCTGGCCGGGGTCAGCCGGGGATGGTGGGGGGGGGCGGGGGGTGAGCCTGTGCTCCAGGTACTGACAGATAGGTTACCATTAACAATTGAGAACAGTCTGCTGTACACCCAGCGTACACTTCGATGATCCAGCGCTAAGACACTAAAGGAACAGGGAACCCCTAACCGGTCCCTCCTGGGTAGGTGAAAGAAATCCAAATGTATTTTGACGAACAGGGGGTCGAGTCCCCCCCCCCCCCACCCCTCTCCCCCCAGCCCCGCCCAGCGTGTCCTGTGGCCATTACATTTATCCCTCAGCCAACATCACTATAACTGTGGCCGTCACCACATTGATGTTTGTGGGATCTTGCTGTGCACCATCGGCTGCCGTGGTTCCTCGCTACTACAGTGACCGGTGCTCAGAAAGTAGTTCATTGAATGTAAAGTGCTGTTGAAATCCCCGAGGTGGGGGAATGAGATGCTGACGAATGGCGGGCCTTTCTTTATGAACAAACAAAGATTGCCGAGTTCACGGACGACCCGCCAGTGGGCTGGGTGTGGGACCCTCAGTGGAAGTGGCTGCCTGAATTCTCCGTTTGTTTCTGTTCCAGATACAGTACCTGGGAACCTGAGGATCATATCCTGGATCCTCGACTCGTCATGGCTTATGAGGAAAAGTAAGATGCTCCACTTTGTTGTTTAACCCATTGGCCGCTGGATCAGTATTTGCATGTATGCCTGCGCTGTGTGCGCGTTTCTGTGTGCGTGTGTATGTGCGTGTGTCTGCGCTCTGCATGCATTTGTGTGTGCGTATGTACGTGTGTGTATTTGTGCGCCTGCGCAGTGCGTACGTTTGTGTGTGCGTATGTACGTGTGTGTGTTTGTGCATCTGCGCAGTGTGTACGTTTGTGTGTGCGTATGTACCTGTGTGTGTTTGTGCGTCTGCGCTGCGCATGCGTTTGTGTGTGTATGTGTGTGTTTGTGCGTCTGCGCAGTGTGTGCGTTTGTGCACGCGTATGACGTGTGTTTTTTCACCAGCGCAGTGTGTGCGTTTGTGCACGCGTATGTACGTGTGTGTGTTTGTGCGTCTGCGCTGCGCATGCGTTTGTGTGTGTATGTGTGTGTTTGTGCGTCTGCGCAGTGTGAGCGTTTGTGTGTGTATGTGTGTGTTTGTGCGTCTGCGCAGTGTGAGCGTTTGTGCATGCGTATGTACGTGTGTGTGTTTGTGCGTCTGCGCAGTGTGTGCGTTTGTGCACGCGTATGTACGTGTGTGTTTGTGCGTTTGCGAGGCGCGTGCGGCGACCAATAATCTGGAGAATCCCAACGCGGGCGGTCTGGGAATTTTAACTCCATTTTTAAAAATCGGGAAACAAAATTCTGGGGTCAGTAGAAGTGACCGAGAAACTTTCGGATTGTCCCAAAAACCCAACTGGTTCATGAATGTCCCATCAGGGAGGAAACCTGTCATCTTTACGAAGCTGGACCTCTCGGTGGGTCCAGTTCCTGTTGCCCTTTGAAATAACCTCAGTCGTAGCAAAACTCCAGAGACCAAATTGAACAACGAGGTCTTCACTGCGTGCACAGGAGGCATCAGAATTAGGATGTCGACTTGAGCTCCCCAGGGCAGCTCGGGAGGGGTAAGAAATATCAGTTCTGTCAGTGATGCTCCACGCTGAGAACAATTTTGTTTCTTAAAGAAAAGGAACGTTGAAACTATCAAATAACTTGTTGGCTTCAGAGATTTACCCACAGGAGGCTCAGATTGAAACTACAGGCCTCAGATTCCCTGTCAGACAGTAGGCCCGTCACTATGGTTACTCGTGATATTTTGTTCCTTCTGTTAAATTTGGCCCTCTTTTCACATTTAGTTTTCCCTCTCTAGGGAGCAACGGGACCGCGCACTAGGATACAGGAAGCGAGGCCCCAAACCAAAACGATACCTACTGCAGGTAAGGTTTGACATCCTGATTGTGAACCGGGTTAACCAGGAAATGACGCCTCATTTATCTCTACCCGTGGGTCGGTAACCAAATAGCCGCCCTGCCCCCTCCCCTCGTTGCTTCAGCCACTCATGGCAATGCCCGCTTGGGGACAGAGGCCCACATGCCAGTCCTTGGGCTTGCCGCTCATCCTTCTGAGCCAGGAAGGGAAAAGGGATGTCACTGCTGACTGATGCTGGGCAAAGGCAGGATTGTGTTCAACTGTGATGCCTGCTAAGGCCGAATGTCATGCCGATCGCACTCACTTCAGTGTCGCAAGTCAGTGTTGGGGAGCAGTGGGGGTAGGGCTTGGGGCGGTCGGGGGGGGGGGGGCTCGGGGGTCTTGGTGGGGTGGGAGCCATGTCCTGCTGAAACCTGACTCCGGTGCGAGGCAGCAGGGGGAGGGATTGAGTTAAATTCGGGAATGGGTTTACAGTGAGACGCTCGGTGTAGTGAATAGTGAAGCCACAGTGGACCGACTCCTCCTGCCCCAGCATCTTGTGGGGTCCGCGTTTGGCGATGCTTTTGTGAGTGAATTAACTAACCCACACCAACCCCTTGAGCTGCATTTACTGGGCTTAAATCGCAGAGTCTGGAGGAGGGAGGAATGACCTCATTGAGGTGTTTAATATGGTTGAAGGAGTTAGTCGGGTGATTGGAAATAAACGATTTCCAGAACAAAGGGGAAAGAACCTTCAAATCGGGGTCAGGGGTGATGTCAGGAATCTCTTCGGGGTCAGGGGTGATGTCAGGAATCTCTTCGGGGTCAGGGGTGATGTCAGGAATCTCTTCGAGGTCAGGGGTGATGTCAGGAATCTCTTCGGGGTCGGGGGTGATGTCAGGAATCTCTTCGGGGTCGGGGGTGATGTCAGGAATCTCTTTGGGGTCAGGGGTGATGTCAGGAATCTCTTCGGGGTCAGGGGTGATGTCAGGAATCTCTTCAGGGTCGGGGGTGATGTCAGGAATCTCTTCGGGGTCAGGGGTGATGTCAGGAATCTCTTCGGGGTCAGGGGTGATGTCAGGAATCTCTTCGGGGTCAGGGGTGATGTCAGGAATCTCTTCGGGGTCAGGGGTGATGTCAGGAATCTCTTCGGGGTCAAGGGTGATGTCAGGAATCTCTTCGGGGTCAAGGGTGATGTCAGGAATCTCTTCGGGGTCAAGGGTGATGTCAGGAATCTCTTCCCTCACACCGAGGAGTGGAAATCATAGAATCCACAGAATCGCGACTGTGCAGAAGCAGGCCACTCGGCCCCTCGAGCCTGCCCCGCCATTCCGTCAGATCGCGGCTGATCCGATTGTAACCTCGTTCCTGCCCAACCCGATAATCTTTCACCCCCCCCACCCGTTAATCCAGAATCTACCCAGCTCTGCCTTAAAAATATTCAAAGATTCTGCTTCTGCCGCCTTTTGAGGAAGAGTTCTCTGCGATGAATGTAGGGATTTCAGATATACAGATATATTGCAGTGTGTTTGTGCTGCAGTCAGGGTTAAGGGACGGGGTTAGTCTGCGTATGATTGTTGCAGTAGTGTTTTTTTTAAATCCTGGTTTGCAAGACAGCGAGGCTTTCTGGGAACCAGAGGTGCAATTAAAGCATCATAAATGTTTGGGTGAATGGATTTGTGTTGTTTGTATGAAGAGGGTTACCCGTGGAGTAGTTGGCGATAGTGACACAATAACCCTTAACTGCTATCTTTACTTCCATTCAAACAACCAAACCAGTTTAGTGAGATGATGTGGTTATTGGGAGGAGCCTGGGGCTGAAGCACCCAGACGTTGGGTTTTTCAGTTTAGTTTTTTAGATTGGGGTGTGAACAGGAGTCAAGCAGCTGCCCTCAATGCAGTTCAGTTAAAGATCTGAGTGTGGACAGACTCGCAGTTTCTTTCCAAACAATTCAGAGTCAGCAGGGAGCTGAAAGTCAAACTCTTGAGGCAGTTTCTTCAGCTGGAGATCCTGCATTTTTCTGACGGGGACCGGTTTAGCTCAGTTGGCTAGGCAGCTGGTTCGTGAAGCCGAGCGAGGCCAACAGCGAGGGTTCAGTTCCCCCCGCCGGCTGAGGTTATTCATGACGGCCCCGCCTTCGTAACCTTGCCACTCGCCTGAGGTGTGGTGACCCTCAGGTTAAATCACCACCAGTCAGCTCTCTCCCTCAGAGGGGAAAGCAGCCCATGGTCATCTGGGACTTTACTATTGTTCTGACAGGGTCTCATGTCTCTTCTTTCAAAGCAGTGTTAAAACTCTTGTTCAAAGTGGAGGAACCAAGTCATCTCTGTACAACAGTATTGCTGAGATTGCTAACTGTATTTAAAAGTGGATTGAGAGCTGAGATGGTTTGGTTGTTTGAATGGAAGTAAAGATAGCAGTTAAGGGTTATTGTGTCTCTGTTGATTAGCATTGTTTATGGGGTAATTGTAAACAATCTTTCTTGTGTGATGTTAAAGATATTTTAATACCGTGTTGGTAATAAGGTTTGTTTTAATTTACCATACCCCTATATTGCATGGAAATCACTCCTCACAGTTTTACAAAATTAAAATAAAGTATTGGGCTGTCTGACCAGTATCTTCGGACACTGTTGGCTTTGGTCCGGGGTCATGTTATCTGAAAGAGAATATTTCTCCTCTATGCCTGTTTTAAATGAGCGACCCCTTATTTTTAAACATTGACCCCCTAGATTCTCCCACAAGAGGAAACATCCTCTCCACCCCCACCTCTGCTGACAGATCAGCAATGGTCTAACTGAACGATTGGATGGGCTAGAGATACTGAATGGCTTCCTCCTGGTCCTATGATCAGTTGTATCGAAGCACTACAATTAAACAGATCAACTGGTCATGACCACGTTGATATTGGTGGGAGCTTGCTGTGCACGGATGGGCCCCGAAATGGGAATTCCATTTCATTGGCTGTGAAGCGCTTGGGCTATTCCGGGTTGTGGAAGGCACTATATAAATGCAATATTTTCTTTCTGCTGGGTTTAAGCACCACTTCAGGGGGTGAATAAAAAAAGGCAAAGATTCGGATGGACCAAATCGTTTAGTTTAATTTGCATTCTTTTTTTTTCCCAGCGGATTTATGGGATGGACTTGCGGAGTGCGGACAAGCTGAAGGAGAAGGAAAAACCTGCGGCTGACTCTGTCCAGGCGGTTTGATGGGACCTCGGCCTCCGGCCTGCCCCAGCGGGACAGGGGGGAAGAACGGGAAGCGGATGCAGTTTTCCCTCAGCCGGAAGCACAAGTTCTTCAAGCTGACCGCCAAATTCCCGCCCAGGGCCGAGCTTCTGGCATCGCCGAGGATCACGGGACCAGCGAGTGTTCCGAAGAGGACACCGGACGGCATCCGGGCGGGAAATTCCCGGATTCCGAGTTTGAGGATGACGAATTGCAAAACGAGAGCTTTGCGGAGGTGACGGAAGGTGAATGAATGACTGAAAGCAAATTACTGCAGATGCTGGAACCTGAAACGAAAGAGAAAACGCTGGAAAATCTCAGCAGGTCTGGCAGCATCTGTAGGGAGAGAAAAGAGCGAACGTTTCGGGTCCGATGACTCCTTGTCCATTGCAAGGTCCCAACAAAGCTTTGACAAATAGTCATCGGACTCGAAACGTCAGCTCTTTTCGCTCCCTACAGATGCTGCCTGACTTGCTGAGGTTTTCCAGCATTTTCTCTTTCGTGAGTGAGAGACTGCCGGTCTCAAAGACCCGCTCCAAGCCACTCTCGTTGACAGTTTCTTGTTGGGGGAAGTGAACGGTGCTATGTAAATGCAGCGCCTCTTTCTTTCTGAAGTCTGCCCTGCTGTGGAAGCCAGTTTCTCCCTTTCTCTCAGCTTCATGGTGAGACTGAGGTGTCACTCCGTGAGGGGGGCAGTCGGGGAAGTGGAATTGAGACCACAAAGAGATTGGCCATGATCATATTGAATAGCAGAGCAGGCTCGAAGGGCCGAATGGCCTCCTCCTTAGTCCTATTCCCCTAAATTGATCATTAATCCTCAGGAAACACCAACCCCCTCCTGTCCCTGCCCACCTTGGCAGTGCCACCCCTGGTCAGAGTGGTAAAACTCCCCCAGTCCTTCCCTCGTCCCCTTCACTCCTGTCCTCACTCACCTGCCCTGGCTCCGATCTCCCAGACACAATGAATTAAATTCCTCACCAGAACGTATTGGAACTGACTAGCCCCCCCCCCCCCCCCCCCCCCCCCACCCAACCCCCCCCCACGATGACCTGTTTACCCACTTACAGTCCCATCCTTAATGTCACTGCCCTTTGTTGAATTGGAGCTTCCTCACTCCCAATCCTCCCCCTTCGCTCTCTCCCTCTTGCCCGCTCCCATCTCTCTCTCTCGCCCCCACCCCCTTCGACTCTCGCTCCCCTCTCCCCTTCTCTCTCTCCCACGCCCCTTCTCTCTCTCTCTCTCATCTTGCCCTTCTCTCCCTCTCCCCTTTTCTCCCTCCCCTCTTCTCTCTCTCCCTCACCCACCTTCTCTCCTCTCTCTCCCTTCTCCCGTGTCTCCTCTTTCCCTCTCCCCTCCCCTCCCCTCCCCACCCCTCTCCCTCCCCTCCCTCACCTCGGGCCAGGGGGGGGAAAGGGTTTCCCCTGGGGTCTATGGGGAGGGGAGGGGTTTGGTGACCCTGGCTTTGTGACCGGATTGTGAATTGGGGAGGAAGGGGGGGGGGGGGGGGGGGGCGGCGGGGGATGAATGGATGGGGTTTAAACGTCCGCCTATCTCTGCTTGCCCACAGGCCCCGTCTCTCCGTCGGGACAACTGGCTCGATTCCGGTTGGCTGGCACCCTTCCGCCCCCCTTGGCGACGTGATGGTGACCGATGTGACGGCGGAACTCCCTGACGGTGACTTTCCGGGAAGCGCTGGTGGCTGAGGGATTTTTCAGGGACCGCAGTTTGAGTTGCTAGTCTCGAAAAAGCAACGACCGAGGCTTTTCGTCCGTCAGTGAATCGTT
>NC_092735.1:37629799-37657299 GCF_047496885.1 Scyliorhinus torazame
CCGCTCTCAGTCTCAATCCCGTTCTCTCTCTCTCAATCCCGCTCTCTCTCTCAATCCCGCTCTCTCTGTCTCAATCCCCCTCTCTCTGTCTCAATCCCGCTCTCTCTGTCTCAATCCCGCTCTCTCTGTCTCAATCCCGCTCTCTCTCTCTCAATCCCGCTCTCTCTCTCAATCCCGCTCTGTCTGTCTCAATCCTGCTCTCTCTCTCAATCACGCTCTCTCTCAATCCCGCTCTTTCTGTCTCAATCCCACTCACTCTGTCTCAATCCCGCTCTCTCTCTCAATCCCGCTCTCTCTGTCTCAATCCCGCTCTCTCTGTCTCAATCCCGCTCTCTCTGTCTCAATCCTGCTCTCTCTCTCTCAATCCCGCTCTCTCTGTCTCAATCCCGCTCTCTCTCTCTCAATCCCGCTCTCTCTGTCTCAATCCCGCTCTCTCTGTCTCAATACCGCTCTCTCTCTCAATCCCGCTCTCTCTCTCAATCCCGCTCTCTCTCTCAATCCCGCTCTCTCTGTCTCAATCCCGCTCTCTCTCTCAATCCCGCTCTGTCTGTCTCAATCCTGCTCTCTCTCTCAATCACGCTCTCTCTCAATCCTGCTCTTTCTGTCTCAATCCCACTCACTCTGTCTCAATCCCGCTCTCCTTGTCTCAATCCCACTCACTCTGTCTCAATCCCGCTCTCCTTGTCTCAATCCCACTCACTCTGTCTCAATCCCGCTCTCCTTGTCTCAATCCCGCTCTCTCTGTCTGAATCCCGCTCTCTCTGTCTCAATCCTGCTCTCTCTCTCTCAATCCCGCTCTCTCTGTCTCAATCCCGCTCTCTCTGTCTCAATACCGCTCTCTCTCTCTCAATCCCGCTCTCTCTCTCAATCCCGCTCTCCTTGTCTCAATCCCGCTCTCTCTGTCTCAATCCCGCTCTCTCTGTCTCAATCCTGCTCTCTCTCTCTCAATCCCGCTCTCCTTGTCTCAATCCCGCCCTCTCTGTCTCAATCCCGCTCTCTGTCTCAATCCCGCTCTCTCTCTCTCAATCCCGCTCTCTCTCTCTCAATCCCGCTCTCTCTCTATCCCGCTCCCTCTGTCTCAATCCCACTCTCTCTGTCTCAATCCTGCTCTCCTTGTCTCAATCCCGCTCTCTCTGTCTCAATCCCGCTCTCTCTGTCTCAATCCCGCTGTCTCTGTCTCAACCCGCTCTCTCTCTCGCAATCCCGCTCTCTCTCTCTCTAAATCCCACTCTCTCTGTCTCAATCCCACGCTCTCTGTCTAAATCCCGCTCTCCTTGTCTCAATCCCACTCTCTCTGTCTCAATCCCGCTCTCTCTATCTCAATTCCGCTCTCTCTCTCAATCCCGCTCTCTCTCTCAATCCCGCTCTCTCTGTCTCAATCCCGCTCTCTCTGTCTCAATCCCGCTCTCTCTGTCTCAATCCCGCTCTCTCCATCTCAATCACGCTCTCTCTCTCAATCCCGCTCTCTCTGTCTCAATCCCGTTCTCTCTCTCTCAATCCTGCTCTCTCTCAATCCCGCTCTCTCTGTCCCAATCCCACTCTCTCTGTCTAAATCCCGCTCTCAGTCTCAATCCCGTTCTCTCTCTCTCAATCCCGCTCTCTCTCTCAATCCCGCTCTCTCTGTCTCAATCCCCCTCTCTCTGTCTCAATGCCGCTCTCTCTGTCTCAATCCCGCTCTCTCTGTCTCAATCCCGCTCTCTCTCTCTCAATCCCGCTCTCTCTCTCAATCCCGCTCTGTCTGTCTCAATCCTGCTCTCTCTCTCAATCACGCTCTCTCTCAATCCCGCTCTTTCTGTCTCAATCCCACTCACTCTGTCTCAATCCCGCTCTCTCTCTCAATCCCGCTCTCTCTGTCTCAATCCCGCTCTCTCTGTCTCAATCCCGCTCTCTCTGTCTCAATCCTGCTCTCTCTCTCTCAATCCCGCTCTCTCTGTCTCAATCCCGCTCTCTCTCTCTCAATCCCGCTCTCTCTGTCTCAATCCCGCTCTCTCTGTCTCAATACCGCTCTCTCTCTCAATCCCGCTCTCTCTCTCAATCCCGCTCTCTCTGTCTCAATCCCGCTCTCTCTCTCAATCCCGCTCTGTCTGTCTCAATCCTGCTCTCTCTCTCAATCACGCTCTCTCTCAATCCTGCTCTTTCTGTCTCAATCCCACTCACTCTGTCTCAATCCCGCTCTCCTTGTCTCAATCCCACTCACTCTGTCTCAATCCCGCTCTCCTTGTCTCAATCCCGCTCTCTCTGTCTGAATCCCGCTCTCTCTGTCTCAATCCTGCTCTCTCTCTCTCAATCCCGCTCTCTCTGTCTCAATCCCGCTCTCTCTGTCTCAATACCGCTCTCTCTCTCTCAATCCCGCTCTCTCTCTCAATCCCGCTCTCCTTGTCTCAATCCCGCTCTCTCTGTCTCAATCCCGCTCTCTCTGTCTCAATCCTGCTCTCTCTCTCTCAATCCCGCTCTCCTTGTCTCAATCCCGCCCTCTCTGTCTCAATCCCGCTCTCTGTCTCAATCCCGCTCTCTCTCTCTCAATCCCGCTCTCTCTCTCTCAATCCCGCTCTCTCTCTATCCCGCTCCCTCTGTCTCAATCCCACTCTCTCTGTCTCAATCCTGCTCTCCTTGTCTCAATCCCGCTCTCTCTGTCTCAATCCCGCTCTCTCTGTCTCAATCCCGCTGTCTCTGTCTCAACCCGCTCTCTCTCTCGCAATCCCGCTCTCTCTCTCTCTAAATCCCACTCTCTCTGTCTCAGTCCCACGCTCTCTGTCTAAATCCCGCTCTCCTTGTCTCAATCCCACTCTCTCTGTCTCAATCCCGCTCTCTCTATCTCAATTCCGCTCTCTCTCTCAATCCCGCTCTCTCTCTCTCAATCCCGCTATCTCTGTCTCAATCCCGCTCTCTCTCTCTCAATCCCACTCTCTCTCTCTCAATCCCGCTCTCTCTCAATCCCGCTCTCTGTCGCAATCCCGCTCTCTCTCTCTCAATCCCGCTCTCTCGCTATCCCGCTCCCTCTGTCTCAATCCCACTCTCTCTGTCTCAATCCTGCTCTCCTTGTCTCAATCCCGCTCTCTCTGTCTCAATCCCGCTCTCTCTCTCTCAATCCCGCTCTCACTGTCTCAATCCCGCTCTCTCTCTCTCAATCCCGCTCTCTCTGTCTCAATCCCGCTCTCTCTGTCTCAATCCCGCTCTCTCTCTCAATCCCGCTCTCTCTCTCTCAATCCCGCTCTCTCTGACTCAATCCCGCTCTCTCTCTCTCTCAATCTCGCTCTCTCTGTCTCAATCCTGCTCTTGCTTTCCCTCTCGCCTTCGCTTCCCCTCTCGCGCTCTCTCTTAATCCCGTTCTCTCTCTCCTGCTCTCTTTCTCGCTCCCGCTCTTTCTCTCTCTCCCACTCTCTCTTTCTCCCTCTCTCGCTCCCTCTCTCTCTCACTCCCATTCTCTCTCTCAATCCCGCTCTCTCTCTCAATCCCACTCTCTCTCTCAATCCCGCACTCTCTCAATCCCACTCTCTCCCTCTCAATCCCGCTCTCTCTCTCAATCCCGCTCTCTCTCTCTCAAACCCGCTCTCTCCTCTCTCTCTTGCTCTCTTCGTCGCTCCCCCCCTCTCTCAGTCCCTCTCTCTCTCCCTCCCCCTCTATCTCGCTCGCTCTCTCTTGCTCCCGGTCTCTCTCTCGCTCTCTTTCTCGCTCCCCCTCACTCTCGCTCCTTCTCTCTCTCTTGCTCCTTCTCTCTCTCTTGCTCCCATCTCTCTCTTGCTCTCTCTCTCTCACTCCTCTTCTCTCTCTGTCTCTCTCTTGCTCCCTCTCTCTCTCTTGTTCCCGTTCTCTTTCTCGCTTCCCCCCTCGCCTTTGCATCCCCTCTCGCTTCCCCTGCTTCCTCTCTTGCCCTCTCCTTCCTCTCTGCGTTCTTTAGCTGGTTTGTGATGTTGACCATCCTGAAGAATATTTGCACTTGAGATTGTTGGATACTTTGTACAGATTGATTTGAAAATCCTGATGATGAGTGTGGATGGTTTGGCTGTTTGGGCCATTGGCTGTATATTTCTGTCGAGCTCTGTGGGTATGCTGTAAATATATTGTAAATAAGTGAATAATGGTACTGTTTTGTGACTGGAGACTGTCTGGAGGTGTGTCCCTGCTAAACCTGAGCAGGAGTTATCACGAAACCTGGAGATGCCCTGTGGTGGAGTTTCCCAGGAGAGGCTGTGACTCCGGGTTCTCCGACACCGGCTGTGTGAAAGGTTGTAAACCCCAAACCCCTTTCCTCGTACATCACCCCTAGAAACGTTTGTCTGCGCCTCCTTGTCTTCTCGAAGCTGAATTTCCCCCGACTTCCTTAGCCCTGCTACATGACATACCCATCACCCCGTCTTCCTAAAGCGTGGGGCCCTGAATTGGGCTCCAGCCGGGGCCTAACCAGTGATTTACAAATATCAGCTTTTGTATTTTATTCCCCTGTTAATTAAGTCAAGGGGTACGATTCTCGCAAGAAGTTTCTATGTGTCACTTTGGGTCAGTTTGGGAGGCGGTGGTTCCCGTCGGTTTTTCGAGTGCGATCCACACCTGCATTCACCCTCACTTCATCAGTTTTTTGGGAGCTTGGGGAGTTTTTCCCCAGTCCAGGATTTTTTTTTTCGCAATAGGGAGCTGAACTCGCCCAGGAGACCGGCTCCTCAGACATACGGTGCCCCGATCTCTAAGTGAGCTTGAGGGTTCCCCACACCCTCCCCATCCAGGGGCAATGCCAACTCCCACACACATGGGCATTACCCCCCTCCCTCAAGTGAGGACACTCCACTGTGGGGTCCTGAGGATCCCCTCACCCCTCCTTTCTGATCCCCCTTCACCTCTCAACCTTTGAGAACCCTTCAAACCCCCCCCCCCTTCACACCCCACCCTTCATATCTCCCCACAACCCCCTTTCATGGGCCCCATCCCAGGTCCTGACCCTTGGCAGTGCCAATCTGGCATCCGGGAAACGCCCCTGGCAACATGTCAGGGTGCCCACATGTCGGGGCACTGTCCTGCCCTGTCCCGACCACTTGGGGGGTCTTCAATGGCCTCCGAGGGCCCTGAGTGGCCATCATGGTTGGTCCACGCTTGTGGAGACCAGGCCTAATGGGGTTGAGGACTTGCTGGTGCAGGCCATAATTCCCGGGCGCCGGACGAATGCAGCCTCGGAATATCTTAAATACAAGTATCTGGATCACACCCAGCGAGGGCATGTTCTGTACCGCGCCATCATAGTCAGTTGGGTAACTTTTACTCAATTTGGGGGGTTCCCCGGATTTCCCACCGCGCCAGCTGGGCAGTGCAGTGGATGAATTGCGCCCAAGGATCCCATTGCCTTTTTACCAACCTCCTCGGTTTGCATTGTCATCTTGAGAGTTTTATCCAGGTTCCTACAGTTCATCTCCTGCATAAAGTGAATCTTGAGGTTAACTAATAACCAAATATTTACATTTATGGTTTTACTTTGGAGCACCGTTGGTTTCGGGGAGGGGGGGGGGGGGGGGGGGATGGATATTGGGGAATTGGATGGGAATGTAAGGTCACAGTGGGGAGATGTGGGGGGCGGACGTGAGGAGTAATCGCCCCACTCACTCCAATCCCAGTGGTCAGTGATGACGACCCAGCGCACCAACGATCCGGAGATAATTCCTGGTGGGATGTGCAGAGGCGGAACCAGCCCGCGCAGGAGCATTCACGTCAGTTCCTGGTGGGAATGTCGTTACCCGTGCCGCAGTTTGAGAAGAGACCAAAGAAATGGGGTAGTGAACCCTGGCAGGCTCCTCCTGTTCAAGGTCCCAGATTTCACTGCTGGGCCAACAAACTGCCCACAGACGGAGCCAAGTGTTTACGTGAAGTTTTTGCACAGTTGTTTAGGATCAGGGGCCGTTCCCTTGTGTGTCCGACATCAAGATGCTGCTGAATTTGAAACCTTGCCTGTTACACATGTAGGCCAAATAAAATAAACTTTGTCTTTGTTGCCTGACTTATATTTTTTCATTCCCAGCGGTGAGGTTGGGATGATCTCACTTAACCGCGTTCTCCCACACACACACACACACTCACTAATGTTCTGATTACCTCCCTCTCCGAAAAAGAGGGTCAGTACTGAGGGAGTGCCGCACTGTCAGAGGGTCAGTACTGAGGGAGTGCTGCACTGTCAGAGGGTCAGTACTGAGGGAGTGCTGCACTGTCAGAGGGTCAGTACTGAGGGAGTGCTGCACTGTCAGAGGGTCAGTACTGAGGGAGTGCCGCACTGTCAGATGGTCAGTACTGAGGGAGTGCCGCACTGTCAGAGGGTCAGTGCTGAGGGAGTGCTGCACTGTCAGAGGTTCAGTACTGAGGGAGTGCTGCACTGTCAGAGGGTCAGTACTGAGGGAGTGCCGCACTGTCAGGGTCAGTACTGAGGGAGTGCTGCACTGTCAGAGGGTCAGTACTGAGGGAGTGCTGCACTGTCAGAGGGTCAGTACTGAGGGAGGGCCGCACTGTCAGAGGGTCAGTACTGAGGGAGTGCTGCACTGTCAGAGGGTCAGTACTGAGGGAGTGCCGCACTGTCAGAGGGTCAGTACTGAGGGAGTGCTGCACTGTCAGAGGGTCAGTACTGAGGTAGTGCGGCACTGTCAGAGGGTCAGTACTGAGGGAGTGCCGCACTGTTAGAGGGTCAGTACAGAGGGAGTGCTGCACTGTCAGAGGGTCAGTACTGAGGGAGTGCTGCACTGTCAGAGGGTCAATACTGAGGGAGTGCCGCACTGTCAGAGGGTCATACTGAGGGAGTGCTGCACTGTCAGAGGGTTAGTGCTGAGGGAGTGCTGCACGGTCAGAGGGTCAGTACTGAGGGAGTGCCGCACTGTCAGAGGGTCAGTACTGAGGGAGTGCTGCACTGTCAGAGGGTCAGTACTGAGGTAGTGCGGCACTGTCAGAGGGTCAGTACTGAGGGAGTGCCGCACTGTTAGAGGGTCAGTACAGAGGGAGTGCTGCACTGTCAGAGGGTCAGTACAGAGGGAGTGCTGCACTGTCAGAGGGTCAGTACTGAGGGAGTGCCGCACTGTCAGAGGGTCAGTACTGAGGGAGTGCCGCACTGTCAGAGGGTCAGTACTGAGGGAGTGGCGCACTGTCAGAGGGTCAGTACAGAGGGAGTGCCGCACTGTCAGAGGGTCAGTCCTGAGGGAGTGCCGCACTGTCAGAGGGTCAGTGCTGAGGGAGTGCCGCACTGTCAGAGGGTCAGTACTGAGGGAGTGCTGCACTGTCAGAGGGTCAGTGCTGACGGAGTGCAGCACTGTCAGAGGGACAGTACTGAGGGAGTGCCGCACTGTCAGAGGGTCAGTACTGAGGGAGTGCTGCACTGTCAGAGGGTTAGTACTGAGGGAGTGCTGCACTGTCAGAGGGTCAGTACTGAGGGAGTGCCGCACTGTCAGAGGGTCAGTACTGAGGGAGTGCCGCACTGTCAGAGGGTCAGTACTGAGGGAGTGCCGCACTGTCAGAGGTTCAGTACTGAGGGAGTGCTGCAATGTCAGAGGGTCAGTACTGAGGGAGTGCTGCACTGTCAGAGGGTCAGTACTGAGGGAGTACTGCACTGTCAGAGGGTCAGTACTGAGGGAGTGCTGCACTCTCAGAGGGTTAGTACTGAGGGAGTGCTGCACTGTCAGAGGGTCAGTACTGAGGGAGTTCTGCACTGTCAGAGGGTCAGTACTGAGGGAGTGCTGCACTGTTAGAGGGTCAGTACTGAGAGAGTGCTGCACTGTCAGTGGGTCAGTACTGGGGGGGTGCCGCACTGTCAGAAGGTCTGTACTGAGGGAGTGCCGCACTGTCAGAGGGTCAGTACTGAGGGAGGGCCGCACTATCAGGGGGTCAGTACTGAGGGAGTGCCGCACTGTCAGAGGGTCAGTGCTGAGGGAGTGCTGCACTGTCAGAGGGTCAGTACTGAGGGAGTGCCGCACTGTCAGAGGTTCAGTACTGAGGGAGTGCTGCAATGTCAGAGGGTCAGTACTGAGGGAGTGCTGCACTGTCAGAGGGTCAGTACTGAGGGAGTACTGCACTGTCAGAGGGTCAGTACTGAGGGAGTGCTGCACTCTCAGAGGGTTAGTACTGAGGGAGTGCTGCACTGTCAGAGGGTCAGTACTGAGGGAGTGCTGCACTGTCTGAGGGTCAGTACTGAGGGAGTGCCGTACAGTCAGAGGGTCAGTACTGAGGGAGTGCTGCATTGTCAGGGGGTCAGTACTGAGGGAGTGCCGCACTGTCAGAGGGTCAGTACAGAGGGAGTGCCGCACTGTCAGAGGGTCAGTAGTGAGGGAGTGCCGCACTGTCAGAGGGTCAATACTGAGGGAGTGCCGCACTGTCAGAGGGTCAGTACTGAGGGAGTGTTGCACTGTCAGAGGGTCAGTATTGACGGAGTGCCGCACTGTCAGAGGGTCAGTACAGAGGGAGTGCTGCACTGTCAGAGGGTCAGTACTGAGGGAGTGCCGCACTGTCAGAGGGTCAGTACTGAGGGAGTGCCGCACTGTCAGAGGGTCAGTACTGAGGGAGTGCTGCACTGTCAGAGGGTCAGTACTGAGGGAGTGCCGCACTGTCAGAGGGTCAGTACTGAGGGAGTGCTGCACTGTCAGAGGGTCAGTACTGAGGGAGTGCCGCACTGTCAGAGGGTCAGTACTGAGGGAGTGCCGCACTGTCAGTGGGTCAGTACTGAGGGAGCGCTGCATTGCTTCAGCTGCTGTTTGGCTGGGTTCTGTATTCTCTGGTTGGATGTAAACGATCCCACAGATCCTGTTGTAAGAAAATTGGGAAGTTTTCCTTATCCCAGTGTCAGTATTTACCAGCAGAACGTCATTTGGGCATTCATGTTCATGCCGGCTCTCCCAGGGGGCAATTTGTGAACTGCCACACCCCCGCCCTCTGCCCACATTGTTGCATATTCGCCCTCCTCAGACATTTGGAAAATGTAGAAATGTGTAGGGCAAGAACGAGACCACTCTGCCCATCAGTGAGACCACCCTGCCCATCACAGCGAGACCACCCTGCCCATCAGTGAGACCACCCTGCCCATCACTGCGAGACCACCCTGCCCATCACAGCGAGACCACCCTGCCCATCACAGCGAGACCACCCTGCCGATCACAGCGAGACCACCCTGCCCATCGCCCACCACAGCGAGACCACCCTGCCCATCACTGCGAGACCACCCTGCCCATCACAGTGAGACCACCCTGCCCATCACTGCGAGACCACCCTGCCCATCACAGCGAGACCACTCTGCCCATCACAGCGAGACCACTCTGCCCATCACAGTGAGACCACTCTGCCCATCACAGCGAGACCACCCTGCCCATCACAGCGAGACCACTCTGCCCATCACAGTGAGACCACTCTGCCCATCACAGCGAGACCACCCTGCCCATCACAGTGAGACCACCCTGCCCATCACAGCGAGACCACCCTGCCCATCACAGCGAGACCACTCTGCCCATCACAGCGAGACCACTCTGCCCATCACAGCGAGAACACTCTGCCCATCACTGCGAGGCCACTCTGCCCATCACTGCGAGACCACCCTGCCCATCACAGCGAGACCACCCTGCCCATCACAGCGAGACCACCCTGCCCATCACAGCGAGACCACCCTGCCCATCACAGCGAGACCACTCTGCCCATCACAGCGAGACCACCCTGCCCATCACAGCGAGACCACCCTGCCCATCACAGCGAGACCACTCTGCCCATCACAGTGAGACCACTCTGCCCATCACTGCGAGACCACCCTGCCCATCACAGTGAGACCACTCTGCCCATCACAGCGAGACCACCCTGCCCATCACAGTGAGACCACTCTGCCCATCACTGCGAGACCACCCTGCCCATCACAGCGAGACCACCCTGCCCATCACAGCGAGACCACTCTGCCCATCACAGCGAGACCACTCTGCCCATCACAGCGAGAACACTCTGCCCATCACTGCGAGACCACTCTGCCCATCACTGCGAGACCACCCTGCCCATCACAGCGAGACCACTCTGCCCATCACAGCGAGACCACCCTGCCCATCGCCCACCACAGCGAGACCACCCTGCCCATCAGTGAGACCACCCTGCCCATCACAGCGAGACCACCCTGCCCATCAGTGAGACCACCCTGCCCATCACAGTGAGACCACTCTGCCCATCACAGCGAGACCACCCTGCCCATCGCCCACCACAGCGAGACCACCCTGCCCATCAGTGAGACCACCCTGCCCATCACAGCGAGACCACCCTGCCCATCACAGCGAGACCACCCTGCCCATCGCCCACCACAGCGAGACCACTCTGCCCATCAGTGAGACCACCCTGCCCATCACAGCGAGAACACTCTGCCCATCACAGCGAGACCACCCTGCCCATCACAGCGAGAACACTCTGCCCATCACAGCGAGACCACCCTGCCTATCATAGCGAGACCACTCTGCCCATCACAGCGAGACCACCCTGCACATCACCGCGAGACCACCCTGCCCATCGCCCATCACGGCGAGACCACCCTGCCTATCACAGCGAGACCACTCTGCCCATCACAGCGAGACCACCCTGCACATCACAGTGAGACCACCCTGCCCATCACAGTGAGACCACCCTGCCCATCACAGAGAGACCACCCTGCCCATCACAGCGAGACCACCCTGCACATCACAGTGAGACCACCCTGCCCATCACAGCGAGACCACTCTGCCCATCACAGCGAGACCACCCTGCCCATCACAGCAAGACCACCCTGCCCATCGCCCATCACGGCGAGACCACCCTGCCCATCACAGCCAGACCACCCTGCCCATCAGTGAGACCACCCTGCCCATCACAGCGAGACCACCCTGCCCATCACAGCGAGACCACCCTGCCCATCACAGTGAGACCACCCTGCCCATCACAGCGAGACCACCCTGCCCATCACAGCGAGACCACTCTGCCCATCACAGTGAGACCACCCTGCCCATCACAGCGAGACCACCCTGCCCATCACAGAGAGACCACCCTGCCCATCACAGCGAGACCACTCTGCCCATCACAGCGAGACACGCTGCCCATCACAGTGAGACCACCCTGCCCATCACAGCGAGACCACCCTGCCCATCACAGAGAGACCACCCTGCCCATCACAGCGAGACCACTCTGCCCATCACAGCGAGACACGCTGCCCATCACAGTGAGACCACCCTGCCCATCACAGCGAGACCACTCTGCCCATCACAGCGAGACCACCCTTATTCCCTTTATTCTTCAAAAATCTATCTATCTTAAAAACATTTAATGAAGGAGCCTCTACTGCTTCACTGGGCAAGGAATTCCATAGATTCACAACCCTTTGGGTGAAGACGTTCCTCCTAAACTCAGTCCTAAATCTACTTCCCCTTATTTTGAGGCTATGCCCCCTAGTTCTGCTTTCACCCGCCAGTGTAAACAACCTGCCCGCATCTCTCCTATCTATTTCCGTCATAATTTTATATGTTTCTATAAGATCCCCCCTCATCCTTCTAAATTCCAACGAGTACAGTCCCAGTCTACTCAACCTCTCCTGGTAATCCAACCCCTTCAGCTCTGGGATTAACCTGGTGAATCTCCTCTGCACACCCTCCAGTGCCAGTACGTCCTTTCTCAAGTAAGGAGACCAAAACTGAACACAATACTCCAGGTGTGGCCTCACTAACACCTTATACAATTGCAGCAGAACCTCCCTAGTCTTAAACTCCATCCCTCTAGCAATGAAGGACAAAATTCCATTTGCCTTCTTAATCACCTGTTGCACCTGAAAACCAACTTTTTGCGACTCATGCACTAGCACACCCAGGTCTCTCTGTACAGCAGCATGTTTTAATATTTTATCATTTAAATAATAATCCCTTTTGCTGTTATTCCTACCAAAATGGATAACCTCACATTTGTCAACATTGTATTCCATCTGCCAGACCCTAGCCCATTCACTTAGCCTTTGTAAATTGTGAACAATTGTGGGCCCAACACTGATCCCTGAGGGACACCACTAGCTACTGATTGCCAACCAGAGAAACACCCATTAATCCCCACTCTTTGCTTTCTATTAATTAATCAATCCTCTATCCATGCTACTACTTTCCCCTTAATGCCATGCATCTTTATCTTATGCAGCAACCTTTTGTGTGGCACCTTGTCAAAGGCTTTCTGGAAATCCAGATATACCACATCCATTGGCTCCTCATTATCTACCACACTGGTAATGTCCTCAAAAAATTCCACTAAATTAGTTAGGCACGACCTGCCCTTTATGAACCCATGCTGTGTCTGCCCAATGGGACAATTTCCATCCAGATGCCTCGCTATTTCTTCCTTGATGATAGATTCCAGCATCTTCCCTACTACCGAAGTTAAGCTCACTGGCCTATAATTA
The DNA here is from genome assembly GCF_047496885.1 of Scyliorhinus torazame. Lineage (NCBI taxonomy): Eukaryota > Metazoa > Chordata > Chondrichthyes > Carcharhiniformes > Scyliorhinidae > Scyliorhinus > Scyliorhinus torazame. Next base: position 37,642,179 of record NC_092735.1, read on the forward strand.
CCCGCTTTCTGCCTACCTCCTTTTTTAAACAGTGGTGTCACGTTTGCTAATTTCCAATCCGCCGGGACCACCCCAGAGTCTAGTGAATTTTGGTAAATTATCACGAGTGCATTTGCAATTTCCCTAGCCATCTCTTTTAACACTCTGGGATGCATTCCATCAGGGCCAGGAGACCTGTCTACCTTTAGTCCCATTAGCTTGCCCATCACTACCTCCTTGGTGATAACAATCCTCTCAAGGTCCTCACCTGTCATAGCCTCATTTCCATCAGTCACTGGCATGTTATTGTTGTGTCTTCCACTGTGAAGACTGACCCAAAAAACCTGTTCAGTTCCTCAGCCATTTCCTCATCTCCCATTATTAAATCTCCCTTCTCATCCTCTGAAGGACCAATATTTACCTTAGTCACTCTTTTTTGTTTTATGTAGTTGTAGAAACTTTTACTATCTGTTTTTATATTCTGAGCAAGTTTAGTCTCATAATCTATCTTACTCTTCTTTATAGCTTTCTGTTGCCCCCTAAAGATTTCCCAGTCCTCTAGTCTCCCACTGATCTTTGCTACTTCGTATGCTTTTTCCTTCAATTTGATACTCTCCCTTATTTCCTTAGATATCCACGGTCGATTTTCCCTCTTTCGACCGTCCTTCCTTTTTGTTGGTATAAACCTTTGCTGAGCACTGTGAAAAATCGCTTGGAAGGTTCTCCACTGTTCCTCAACTGTTTCACCATAAAGTCTTTGCTCCCAGTCTACCTTAGCTAGTTCTTCTCTCATCCCATTGTAATCTCCTTTGTTTAAGCACAAAACACTAGTGTTTGATTTTACCTTCTCACCCTCCATCTGTATTTTAAATTCCACCATATTGTGATTGCTCCTTCCGAGAGGATCCCTAACTATGAGATCCTGAATCAATCCTGTCTCATTACACAGGACCAGATCTAGGACCGCTTGTTCCCTTGTAGGTTCCATTACATACTGTTCTAGGAAACTATCGCGGATACATTCTATAGACTCCTCCTCAAGGCTGCCTTGACCGACCTGGTTAAACCAATCGAAATGTAGATTAAAATCCCCCGTGATAACTGCTGTACCATTTCTACATGCATCAGTTATTTCTTTGTTTATTGCCTGCCCCACCATAATGTTACTATTTGGTGGCCTATAGACTACTCCTATCAGTGACTTTTTTGCCTTAATATTCCTGATTTCCACCCAAATGGATTCAACATTATCCTCCAGAGCAGCGATGTCAACCCTTACTATTGCCCGGACGTCATCCTTAATTAACAGAGCTACACCACCTCCCTTACCATCCACTCTGTCCTTCCGAATAGTTTGATATCCTCGGATATATAACTCCCAGTCGTGACCATCCTTTAACCATGTTTCAGTAATGGCCACTAAATCATAGTCATTCACGATGATTTGCGCCATCAACTCATTTACCTTATTCCGAATACTACGAGCATTCAGGTAAAGTACACTTACAAACAAAGAACAAAGAAATGTACAGCACAGGAACAGGCCCTTCGGCCCTCCAAGCCAGTGCCGACCATGCTGCCCGACTAAACTACAATCTTCTACAACATCTTATGTTGGTTTTTTTTACCTCTGTTCTGAATCTTAACACCTCAATCAGTAACCTCTCCTAAGTTATATTTCCTCTTAACTTTTCTCCTAATTTTCCTTGTCGTTGAACCCATATCTTCCTGTAACAACCTGCCGCGTCGCTTACCATTAATGTTTTTACTTCCAGCTTTATTCCTTTTAGTATTCCTGGTCCTATTCACTGAGCTCCCCTCAGTCACTGTACCTTGTACTGTCGCCATTTTGATTTTTGACTATGGCTTCTCTACCTTACACTTTCCCCCTTACTGCCTTTTGTTTCTGTCCCTGTTTTACTACCTTCCAACTTCCTGCATCGGTTCCCATCCCCCTGCCACATTAGTTTAAACTCTCCCCAACAGCTCTAGCAAACACCTCCCCCTAGGACATCGGTTCCAGTCCTGCCCAAGTGCAGACCGTCCGGTTTGTACTGGTCCCACCTCCCCCAGAACCGGTTCCAATGCTCCAGGAATTTGAATCCCTCCCTCTTGCACCATCTCTCGAGCCACGCATTCATCCTCTCTATCCTGACATTCCTACTCTGACTAGCTCGTGGCACTGGTAGCAATCCTGAGATTACTACCTTTGAGGTCCTACTTTTTAGTTTAACTCCTGACTCCCCGAATTCAGCATGTAGAACCTTGTCCCATTTTTTACCTATATCGTTGGTGCCTATGTGCACCATGACAGCTGGCTGTTCACCCTCCCCCCCCGGAATGTCCTGCAGCCGCTCCGAGACATCCTTGACCCTTGCACCAGGGAGGCAACATACCAACCTGGATTCTCGATTCCGTCCGCAGAACCGCCTGTCTATTCCCCTTACAATTGAGTCCCCTATCACTATAGCCCTGCCATTCTTCTTCCTGCCCAGCTGTGCAGCAGAGCCAGCCACGGTGCCATGAACCTGGCTGCTGCTGCCTTCCCCTGGTGAGCCATCTCCCTCAACAGTATCCAAAGCGGTATATCTGTTTTGCAGGGAGATGACCGCAGAGGACACCTGCACTGCCTTCCTACTCTTGCTCTGTCTTTTGGTCACCCATTTACTATCTCCCTCAGTACCTTTCACCTGCGGTGTGACCAACTCGCTAAACGTGCTATCCACGACGTCCTCAGCATCGCGGACACTCCAAAGTGAGTCCATCCGCAGCTCCAGAGCCGTCAAGCGGTCTAACAGGAGCTGCAATTGGACACACTTCTTGCACGTGAAGGAGCCAGGGACAGTGAACGTGTCCCTGAGCTCCCACATCGCACACGAGGAGCATGACACGGGTCTGAGATCTCCTGCCATGTCTAAAACCTTCGGTTAACTTCACCACCTACAATTTCCCCCCCCCAAAATAAACAACGAAGAAAAAATAAATAAATATACCAATGAAAAGAAAAAGAAAACAGAAAAACTACTTACCAGTCACTTACCAGGGATAAAAAGCACTTCCTCCCCACCCAGCTTCGAATTCCCACCGAGATTCAAATTCCCAAACTCACTCTTCATAAACATGTGACCCTTGACCCTGTTTGCCAGCTGATCGGGACCATAACGATCTGGAAGGAGGAACTGAAGGCACTGTTGCTACGTTTGCAGATGATACAAAGATATGCAGAGGGACAGGTAGAATTGAGGAAGCAAGGGGGCTGCAGAAGGACTTGGACAGGCTAGGAGAGTGGGCAATGAAGTGGCAGATGGAATACAAAGTGGAAAAGTGTGAGGTTATGCACTTTGGAAGGAGGAATGGAAGCATAGACTATCTTCTAAATGGGAAGATGCTGAGGAAATCAGAAGCACAAAGGGACTTGGGAGTCCTTGTTCACGATTCCCTTAAGGTTAACGTGCAGGTTCAGTCAGCAGTTAGGAAGGCAAATGCAATGTTAGTATTTATGTCAAGAGGGCTAGAATACAAGACCAGGGAGGTACTTCTGAGGCTGTATAAGGCTCTGGTCAGACCCCATTTGGAGTATTGTGAACAGTTTTGGGCCCTGTAACTAAGGAAGGATGTGTTGGCCTTGGAAAGGGTCCAGAGGAGGTTCACAAGAATGATCCCTGGAATGAAGAGCTTGTCGTATGAGGAGAGGTTGAGGACTCTGGGTCTGTATTCATTGGAGTTCAGAAGGATGAGGGGGGGATCTTATTGAAACTTACAGGATACTGCGAGGCCTGGATAGAGTGGACGTGGAGAGGATGTTGCCACTTGTAGGAAAAACTAGAAGCAGAGGACACAATCTCAGACTGAAGGGAACCAGAGGGTGGTGAATCTGTGGAACTCTTTGCAACAGAAGGCTGTGGAGGCCAAATCACTGAGTGTCTTTCAGACAGAGATAGATAGGTTCTTGATCAATAAGGGGATCAGGGGTTATGGGGAGAAGGCAGGAGAATGGGGATGAGAAAATATCAGCCATGATTGAATGGCGGAGCAGACTCGATGGGCCGAGTGGCCTAATTCTGCTCCTATGTCTTATGATCTAATATGAACACACCTAAAGCAGGAGCAGATCACAGCCCCTCGAGCCCACCCTGCTGTTCAATAAGATCATGGCTGACCGGTGTGTATATTAACAATGACCAATGGGTTCTTGTGGTTCGTGTCAATGGTCAAGGCCCATTTTGAGATGACCATATCTCCGAATATTCCCAGCCTTGTTTCTGACCATCCCGTGTATTTAGGTTTCCGACTCTGTACCAGGCTCTCTGGTCAGAGAGCATCTTCTTCCCCGGCTTGTACGGAGTGGAGTTTCACAAAGCCCGGTCAGGGCATGGAGTTTGTTGCTGTCAGGAGGTATTGCTTAATTGGAGATTTTTGGGGATATTCGAATAAATCTCTCTGTGGATGTGACACTCCTGTAGTTATGTTGATTTAGGGGCTGGTTTAGCACATTGGGCTAAGTAGCTGGCTTGTAATGCAGAACAAAGCAGCAGCACGGTTTAATTCCCGTACCAGCCTCCCCGAACAGGCGCCGGAATGTGGCGACTAGGGGCTTTTCACAGTAGCTTCATTGAAGCCTACTTGTGACAATAAGCGATTATTATTATTATTTTCGGTGACTGAGGCACGGGTGGTTCCATTTCCTCAGGGTGAACTTTTCGCCTGTGATCTGTTGGATTTATTGGGGTCCCGCACTTTAACGAGTGATGCAACTTCAGTGACGGCATTTGGAAAGAGTTCTTTGCTTCTTACACGCTTTGGGAATTTCGGAGGTTGCGGAAGGGGGTTTTTGAAACACAAATTCCTTTGCTGCGTGGATGGTTCTGATCGACGTAGGGTCTGATTGATTTTCTTGGACTGTGCTGCTGATTTGGTTGTGTGACTAACTGCCCACGTGACTAACTGCCCACGTGACTAACTGCCCACGTGACTAACTGCCCACGTGTGCTAATCAAATCGAGGGACCGGAGCTTGACCAGCAAAGGGACTTTGGATCTGACCGTCACATTGTAATAGTCTTTATGCGGGACAGAGGTTTTCCTGTTGGAGCGCACGTGAGTGTATGTTTGCGTGTGTGTGTGTGTGTTAATGCGTATGAGTGTGTGTGAGTGAGAGAGTGCACGAATACATGCGTGTGTATGTGTGTGAGGGCATATGAGTGCGAGAGTGTGTGCGCGCATGAGTGCTTGGGTGAGTGTGTGTGTGTGCATGCATGCGAGTGCATGTGTATGAGTGCGTGTGTGAGTGCATGTGTGTGCGTGCGTGTTTTGAGTGCGAGAGTGAGTGCGTGAGTGCACGTGTGTGCGTGCGTGTTTTGAGTGCGAGAGTGAGTGCGTGAGTGCACGTGTGTGCGTGCGTGTTTTGAGTGCGAGAGTGAGTGTGTGAGTGCACGTGTGTGCGTGCGTGTTTTGAGTGCGAGAGTGAGTGCACGTGTGTGCGTGTGTTTTGAGTGCGAGAGTGAGTGCGTGTGAGTGCACGTGTGTGCGTGCGTGTGTGATTGCATGTGTGTGTTTGAGTGCGAGAGGGAGTGCTTGTGAGTGCATGTATGTGAGTGCGTGTGTGATTGCATGTGTGTGTGTTTGAGTGCGAGAGTGTGTGCGTACGTGTGAGTGTGCATGTGTTCATTTTGCTCCCCATACCCATTAAGCCCCACCCAGTCTCATCCCACTTTCACATTTTGTACCTGACACCCCCATCAGCTGCTGATGCGAACGTGTGGCGATTACACAAGCTTGTACCCCCGCCATCACCCCCACCATCACCCCCACCATCACTGCTTCTCGGAGATAGAGGGCCCTGTGCTTGCATTCAATATAACTCAGCTCATTGCAAAGATATGTCTGGAGATTACATGTACACGGATATCACTGAGTAACTAGTTAGGACAGAAGAACTGTTCTATGTTCTATGTGGAAGTCATATAAACCTCAAATGCAGCGATCGGCAAGCGAGGCGAGTGAGTGGGCCCCAGGATTGAAATTGGGCTTGTTTACTAATGGAGATCCCATGAATACAAATTAAATATATTTAATCCATAGAATTCTTACAGTGTGGATGGAGGCCATTGGGCCCATCGAGTCTGCACCAGCCCTCCAGAAGAGCACCTTACCCAGATCCACTCCCCCGTTCTATTCCTGACGCCTCATCTAACCTGCACATCTGTGGACACTAAGGGGCTATATTATCACGGCCAATCCACCTAACCTGCACGTCTTTGGACTGTGGGAGGAGACCGGAGCACCCGGAGGAAACCCACGCACACACGGGGAGAATGTGCAGACTCTGCACAGACAGTGACCCGAGGGTGGAATTGAACCCAGTTCCCTGGAGCTGTGAGACCGCAGTGCCACTCCAAAGATGCAGAATATTTCATAATGAGTTACAGAAAATGCTTAATTATTTATATAGTCATAGAACAACTTCACCATGGAATAAATGAAATTAATGTGCTTTGATTGGATGCAGAGACAGTTTACGGCCCTCACTATTGGTGTTGTGCATGACCAGCTCGTACCTCACTCCACAACCTCTGTGTTCCCGCTTCAGTCATGTCAGTGATAAAGAATCTACTGGGATGGAAAAGAGCGCAATCTGGCAGCCCATTGTGTGGGCAACGGTCAGCAAGATGTCTCGCAGGCCGCACTCTGCTGGGTCGTGTGTGGCCACAACGGCTCTTTGGGGGACTGGCTGCAGACAGCTGACGGTGCGACCAGGGCTGGGCAAGTAACGGAGCACGATGCTAGAGTGCCGGGAAGATCTTAGATCCGAGTCCCGCTCCAGAAAGTTGAGCACCTTCTCTTTGCAGGACTGAAGGAGAAGTGGATTTCGGTTTATAGGACACTGGCGTCAGTAATGGGGAAGGGGAGAGCTGTACCATTGGAATGGTATTCGCCTGCAAGGTTGTGAGAGCAGAGTTCTAGTGAGTCGTATGACTATGGGAGGTAGAGAGAGCTTTAAACTAAGTAGTGGGAGTGGGAGGGATCACAAGAGGGGAGATGTGGTAAATTAATTAGGACAAGGTAATAGAGCAGGGTAGAGACATTGGTAATAATAACCAGAGTGTGGCAGCAAGGGTCAGGGAATATAAAATTCAGAGTGGACCAACAAATGAGGGCAGAATTTGCAAGGATTTTAAAGAGATAAAATTAAAGCTGTCTCTGAATATGCGCAGCATTAATAACTGTCTGGGTGAATTGATAGCGCAAATCGAAATAAGTATAATTTCAGAAATAGTTACAAGGTGACCAAGGCTGGGAAAAAATATTCAAGGGTATTTGGTATTTTGGAAGGACAGGAAGATAGTTAGTACAGTATTAAGAGATTACCTTAATAAAGGAGCCTCTAGGCAATAGTGATCATAACATGACGGAATTTCACATTCAGTTTGAGGGTGAGATGTGTGGGTCTAAGACTAGTGTCTTAAACTTCAATAAAAGCAATTAAAAGGTTTGAAGATAGATTGCGGTGAAGTGAACTGGGAACTTAATTAAAGGGCAGGTGAGAGAATGTGCAGACTCTGGGAGAACGTGCAGACTCCGGACACAGACAGTAACCCAGTAGGGAATCGAACCTGGACCCTGGTGCTGTGAAGCCACAGTGCTAACCACGTGTGCTTCCGTGCTGCCCTGCCTAATGGGGGGAAAAGGAAATGTTGGAAACGTGGAGTGGATATTTTGCACCTAACTTCATGAGTAGAACTAGGAACATTCCTCGTCACAATGGACGTCTCGGCACTCTATACCAGCATCCCCCATGACAACGGCATTGCTGCAACAGCCTCAGTACTCAACACCGACAACTGCCAATCTCCAGATGCAATTCTGCAACTCATCCGATTCATTCTGGATCACAACGTCTTCACCTTCGACAACAAGTTCTTCATCCAGATGCACGGAACAGCCATGGGGACCAAATTCGCACCCCAATACGCCAACATCTTCATGCACAAGTTTGAACAAGACCTACTCACCGCACGGGACCTTCAACCGACGTTATACACCAGATACATCGATGACATTTTTTTCCTTTGGACCCACGGCGAAGAATCACTGAAACGACTACACGATGACATCAATAAGTTCCATCCAACCATCAGACTCACCATGGACTACTCTCCAAAATCAGTTGCATTCTTGGACACACTCGTCTCCATCAAGGACGGTCACCGCAGCACTTCGCTTTACCGCAAACCCACGGATAACCTCATGATGCTCCACTTCTCCAGCTTCCACCCTAAACACATTAAAGAAGCCATCCCCTATGGACAAGCTCTCCGTATACACAGGATCTGCTCAGACAAGGAGGAGTGTAACAGACATCTACAGACGTTGAAAGATGCCCTCGTACGAACGGGATATGGCGCTCGACTCATCGATCGACAGTTCCAACGCCCCACAGTAAAAAAACGCACCAACCTCCTCAGAAGACAAACATGAGACACAACCGACAGAATACCCTTCGTCGTCCAGTACTTCCCCGGAGCGGAGAAACTACGTCATCTTCTTCACAGCCTTCAGCACATCATCGATGAAGATGAACACCTTGCCAAGGTCAGCCCCACACCCCCACTACTTGCCTTCAAACAACCATGCAACCTCAAACGAACCATTGTTTGCAGCAAACTACCCAGTCTTCAGAACAGTGACCACGACACCACACAACCCTGTCATGGCAATCTCTGCAAGACGTGCCAGATCATCGACATGGATACCACTATTACACGTGAGAACACCACCCACCAGGTACGCGGTACATACTCGTGCGACTCGGCCAACGTTGTCTACCTCATACGCTGCAGGAAAGGATGTCCCGAAGCGTGGTACATTGGCGAGACCATGCAGACGCTGCGACAACGAATGAACGGACATCGCGCGACAATCAGCAGGCAGGAATGTTCCCTTCCAGTCGGGGAACACTTCAGCAGTCAAGGGCATTCAGCCTCTGATCTCCGGGTAAGCGTTCTCCAAGGCGGCCTTCAGGACGCGCAACAACGCAGAATCGCCGATCAGAAGCTTATAGCCAAGTTCCGAACACGAGTGCGGCCTCAACCGGGACCTGGGATTCATATCGCATTACATTCATCCCCCACCATCTGGCCTGCGAAATCCTACCAACTGTCCTGTCTTGACACAATTCACACCTCTTTAACCTGGGATTACCCCATCTCTGGATCTGTAAAGATTTAATCACCTGCTAATGCTCGCATTCCAAGCATTGTCTGGCACCTCTGAATTTGTCTATATATGTGTTTCTGGAGCATACCTCTTCATTCACCTGAGGAAGGAGCAGCGCTCCGAAAGCTAGTGACATCGAAACAAACCTGTTGGACTTTAACCTGGTGTTGTAAGACTTTGTACTGTGCTCACCCCAGTCCAACGCCTCTCCACATCATGGGTAGAAGACACACAAATGGCCCAAGAATACTAAGAAAGAGGTAAACGGTAGGGAGGAACCGAGGGAAAGAGGTAAACGGTAGGGAGGAACTTAAAACAATTGCAATCACTGGCAAGAAGATATTAGTAAGAACATTAAAACCAAAGGCTGTCAAACAGCTGGATCTAATGACCTACATCCGAGGGTCTTGAAGGGAGTGTTTGCAGAGGCAATGGAGGCATCGGTCGTGATCTTCCCAAATTCCCTCGATTCTGTAAAGGACCCAGCAGATTGGGAAATTGCAAATGGAACACCTGTATTCAAGGTAGGAGGGAGACAGACACCGGAAAATATAGGCGCTGGACATTTGTCGTTGGGAAAACGCTTCGATTCAGGATGGGCATTTCGAAAATCATAACACAATCAGCCGGCGTCAACATGTCTTTGTGAAAGGGAAATTATGTCTAATAATTGGAGATCATTTTAAGAAGTAACAAGCAAGGTGGATAAAGGGGAACCTGTAGATTTACTTTATCCAACGTCATTTAGCAATCCGGGTACAGTCCCATGTGGAAGTTTCCTTCACAAAATAAGAGCTCATGGTTCCAGGGGTAACATATTAGCATGGTCAAAGGGTTGGGTTAGCTAACCGGAATCATCGAATCCCTGCAGTGCAGGAGGAAGCCATTCGGCCCATCGAGTCTGTACCAACCAGGGAGTGGCGAGTAGGGATAAATCAAATCTATTTCAGGTTTGCTGCCGATAACCAGCGGAGTGCTGCAAGGGTCCTCAACTATTTATCATCAATGACATGCATGGGCTGGATGCACAGTTGCTCAATTTGCTAAAGGCACAAAAATAGGTGGGAAGGTAAGTTGCGACGAGGACAAGAGTCTGCAAAGGGACACAGACAAGAGCTTTGCGATCATGAAATAGCGCTATACGAATGCAATTGTTAGAAAAACTCAACCCCCTCCACTTCTCATAGCTCCATAATCGCCCCAAATTTATCCAACCCCCCCTCCCGAAATTGCAAAACCAAATCTTGCTCTGCGCTGCAAATATTTATTTGACATTTTTGCAGGAAAGGTGCAATGATTGTGGGACCATTGCACTTTCCAACAGCTCGGGGGCGAGGCTGAACGAACGGGCCGGTCTCGTCTCTCTGCAGCCAGGACTTTGATCTCGATTTTAAAAAAAATGCAAACACAGGGCAATGTCCGCGGCGGTGCAGCAATGCACAGGCTGCGGGAGGGGCTGCGGTATCCTGACCCCCCCGCCCCGGTGCCCCGCTCCCTCCTCCGGCTTCATTAACCCGAGTGGGAGCTTTGCAAACGCGCCCGAGCGGTGCAAACCCATCGCTGTCCCCGGGGGTGCAAGGTCCCTGGCAACCGCCTCCGGGGGGGTCTGGGTCCCTGGCAACCGCCTCCGGGGGTGCAAAGTCCCTGGCAACCGCCTCCGGGGGCCGTGTCGGGGGTCCCTGGCAACGGTGCGGGTCACGTGCGCCGGGGAGGCAGTGGGCGGCTGCGCGCGCGCGCTGGTTGGGTGCAGGCGGCGGAGAGCCAAGATGGAGCTTTCGGCGGTGGGCGAGCGGGTGTTCGCGGCCGAGTCGATCATCAAGCGGCGGGTCCGCAAGGTAAGGAGGAGGGAGCAGTGCACCGCACCCGGGTAATCAATGCAGGAAAAGCCGCCGGGTGCACGCGGCCGCCGGCCTCACTAATGTTTCCCCTTTGCATTTGCACACTGACAGGGCCGCATCGAGTACCTGGTGAAGTGGAAAGGATGGGCGATCAAGTGAGTGTCGGGGCCAGGGCAGAGGGAGAAAAACAAAATTAATGCAAAATAAAAGCAAAGAGGCGCGGTTTGCAAAGGTGCAATAACGAGATCCCCCCCCCCTCCCCCCCAATTGCAGGTACAGCACTTGGGAGCCAGAGGAGAATATCCTGGACGCCCGGCTGATCGCAGCTTTCGAGCAGAGGTACAGAGTGGGGAGGGGGGGGGCGGAGGAATATGTTTTTCTTTCCCCGATCGGGTCCATTTTGGATTTTTTATTTAATTTAATATTTAATATCCGCTGTGCGTGTTGCAAATTGTGCATTTCTGTTGTTTTTCTTCCCCCCCCCCTCCCCTTTTTTGCATTTCTTGCAGGGAGAGAGAGAGGGAGATGTACGGGCCGAAGAAGCGAGGCCCCAAACCCAAAACCTTCCTCTTGAAAGTGAGTCTTTTGACGTTTTTTAAAGCCGAGAGAGAGAGGAAAAAAAAAATCCGAATCGTGTTTTGCAAACTGACGTTTTCACGGTGGGGCTTTTGCAGGATTGGGATAAATGACGACTCCCGTTTGCACTTTGCAGATTCCTGCACATTAAATTCATTCTCCCTGTTTCTGCTTTTGGCTTCTTGTTTACCATTTTGCAGGATGGGCCAGAATTATGGGGGACAGGGGGGGGGGGGGGGGGGTGACACGTCTCTCTTTCCTTCTCTTTTCGTGCAATTGAGGAAAGGCTTGCATTTGTATCCAATTCTGCACAAGCCAAACCGGAGCGCGCTCTCCCTCTCGCCAGTCAACTGTGGAGTGCTCGTTGTCGCAATGTTGGAAAAGCAGCAACCAATTTATCCGCAGCCAGCTCCCAGAGCCATAATTTATAACGTAGCAATCTTTATTGTCACAAGTGACACTGGAATGGAGTTACTGTGAAAATCCCCTAGTTGCCACATTCCGGCGCCTGTTCGGGTACACAGGTGAATTGGACATTCTGAATTCTCCCTCTAACAGCACGTCTTTTGGGACTTGTGGGAGGAAACCCACGCAGACACGGGGACAACATGCAGACTCTGCACAGACAGTGACCCAAACCGGGAATTGAACCTGGAGCTGTGAAGCAACAGTGCTAACCACTGTGCCGTGCATTATTTGCAATAATGACCAGGTCTTCACCACCGTCCAGACCCACAATCTCTTGCCACCCAGAAGGGCACGAGGCAGCAAACACGTGATTTCCCTCACCACCGACTGCAATGTTCCCCTCCGAGTCACTCACCGTCCTGACTTGGACATACATTGGCCGTTCCTTCGCTGTCGTTGGGACAACATCCTGGAACTCCCTCCCTAACAGCACAGTGGGTGTATCTACACCTCAGGGGCTGCAGCGGTTCACGAAGGCGGATCCACCGCCAACCTCTCATGGGGCATTTGGGGATGGGCAGTAAATGCTTTCCAAGCCAGCAACGCCTACGTCCCATAAATGAATGTAATACAATCTGATAGTGACGTTGATGGAATGCTCAGTATTGCCCAGGACCCCGGGGAGAACTGCCCAGCTCCTCTTCGAAATGGATCTTTTGCAGTTCCCCCGCGGAATTCAATCTTTTACTCATCCTGGATTTTAATTTCCCCACCATTGGCGGTCACTCCTTCAGTTGTTCAGTTTCTAGGTTCCCTCCCCCGATATCTCGTGCCTCCCTTTCAAAATGTTCTTTATACAATCGGCTTGGAACGGTGGCACAGTGGTTAGCACTGCTGCCTCACGGCGCCGAAGTCCCAGGTTCGATCCCAGCTCGAGGTCACTGTCCATGTGGAGTTTGCACATTCTCCCCGTGTCTGCGTGGGTCTCGCCCCCACAACCCAAAGATGTGCAGGGTAGGTGGATTGGCCGCGCTAAATTGCCCCTTAATTGGAAAAAATGAATTGGGTACTCTAAATTTTTTTTATTACAAGCCAATAGTATTTAAAAGCTTTTTGACCATCGGCACCAATCGCTCCTTAGAATAGAATCACAGAATCCCTTCCCGTAACAGCCTCCCCGAACAGGCGCCGGAATGTGGCGACTAGGGGCTTTTCACAGTAACTTCATTGAAGCCTACTTGTGACAATAAGCGATTTTCATTTCATTAGTGCAGAAGGAGGCCATTCGGCCCATCGAGTCTGCATCGACCCACTTAATCCCTCACTTCCACCCTATCCTCGTAACCTAATAACCCCACCTAACCTTTTTGGACACTAAGGGCAATTTATCATGGCCAATCCACCTAACCCGCACATCTTTGGACTGTGGGAGGAAACCGGAGCCCCCGGAGGAAACCCACGCAGACACGGGGAGAACGTGCAGACTCCGCACAGACAGTGACCCAAGCCGGGAATCGAACCTGGGACCCTGGAGCTGTGAAGCCACAGTGCTAACCACTGTGCTACCGTGCCACCCTAAGTGCAAGTTGTTGTTTTTTTGGGGGGGGGAGAGCACGGGACACCCAGGCAGTGAGCTGGAGCATTCGACCCACTGTCCTGCCCAATATTTACCCCCAAACCGAAATCACCTGAGCCGCTCATCTCCCTATCGGCACGTTGCCGGGATCTTGCTGTGCACAAATTGGCTGCTGCGTTTCCTACATCCCATCAGGGAGTAGACTTCACAAAGTGTTTCATTGGCTGTAAAGCGCTTTGGGCTAGACCTGGGCTCAGGAAAGGAGCTCTGGGAAATCAGGAATCCCCTCCGGGTGTTGTTTCCGGGGTCGGGGGGGGGGGGGGGGGTTAACTCCCCAACTCTCCAAAATAATGTCACGGAACCCTGCCGTCTGCATGGATTCCGCCCTCGAGTCCCGGAGTGGAACTTGAAACGCCGACCTCCTGATGGAGCGATGTGACAGCGGACACCTCCGAGTATAACCTCGGAAAACCAGAATTTTCATTGGGAAATCTGTGTGTGGGGGGCGAGGGGGTTGGTTGCCGAGCGGGCTCCCGGAATCCCTGGAGCCCCCGTACGGTCAGCGACTGCAGACAGGGTCCCAGTCCGGAGGATGTCGCTGCACAATGTCGTCATTGCCCAAGAGTAGAGAATTGGCATCATATCCAAGATGGGAATGTTGGAATTGTCGAGTGGTATCGCTCTGCATTATTCCCCCCTTTGGTGGGGTTCTGAGCGGGAGGTCACAACACTTGATATTTTCCCCTGGCTGGAGGAGACTGAATGTTATTACTGGCTGGGGGAGGAGGGGGAACAGTGATTGGATGCATCATAGAATAATCAAGTGTGAGATGTCCCGTCTTTTCCTTTTCACTGGTGGTTTATTGCGTTTTTCACATCACTAATATCTCCCGTTTCCCGACCGAGATATATAAATGACAGGGAGGTTTGCCAATTGGAATTTGAATTAATGAAACATTTCCAGATCGAGAGGGGTTGACTATTGGGGTCCCTTAACCCTTGTCCAGTCTGTGTCCCAATTCCTGTTGCCCACTAAGGCAGACATTTGTCCGTTTCCATAGCTGGTTATTCTTGGAACAGGTCGCCTCTGCCTTTGCCGGCTTGTAGCTTGAGTGGCGTCACCCATCATTCGGCACGGGTAACCAGGAATCTCCTTTTACCGTCAGTCGTTGGCGCGTTTGGAAAGATTCACAGGTTGATACCCAAGCTGTTTAGACGCATCTTCCTCGGCCCTCAGGTCCTGGGGTGGGTCTCGAAGGGGAGGCAGGGGCGTGACCCCACTGCGCCACGAAGCCTCCGTAGCTGCTCTGTACTGTGTTGTAACTGCTCTCCATCTGTCCCCCAGGCCCGTGCCCAAGCTGAAGCTATGCGGATAGGGGAGATGCACTTCTCCGTGAAGCCTGGATCCGGGCCGACGGCCAAGATTCCCAGCAGCCTGGCCGCCTACAAGCTGAAGAAGAACATCCGCCGCTGCTACCGGCCGTCCAAACGGAACCTGACGCGCCCTGACCCCCAGCCGGGCCTGAGCG